>NC_069503.1:1165778000-1166003000 GCF_027579735.1 Bombina bombina
TGACACAAGTCAGGAGTGACAATAACACATGAAATAACCAGGTCAGGTGAACAATAACACATGAAATTACACAGTCAGGTGACAATAACACATGAAATACACAGGTCAGGTGACAATAACACATGAAATACACAGGTCAGGTGACAATAACACATGAAATACACAGGTCAGGTGACAATAACACATAAAATACACAGGTCAAGTGACAATAACACATGAAATACACAAGTCAGGTGACAATAACACATGAAATACACAAGTCAGGAGACAATAACACATGAAATACACATATGACACAAGTCAGGTGACAATAACACATGAAATACACAGGTCAAGTGACAATAACACATGAAATACACAAGTCAGGAGACAATAACACATGAAATACACATATGACACAAGTCAGGTGACAATAACACATGAAATACACAGGTCAGGTGACAATAACACATGAAATACACAGGTCAGGTGACAATAACACATGAAATACACAGGTCAGGTGACAATAACACATGAAATACACAGGTCAGGTGACAATAACACATGAAATACACAAGTCAGGAGACAATAACACATGAAATACACAAGTCAGGAGACAATAACACATGAAATACACAAGTCAGGTGACAATAACACATGAAATACACAAGTCAGGTGACAATAACACATGAAATACACAGGTCAGGTGACAATAACACATGAAATACACAGGTCAGGTGACAATAACACATGAAATACACAAGTCAGGTGACAATAACACATGAAATACACAAGTCAGGAGACAATAGCACATGAAATACACAGGTCAAGTGACAATAACACATGAAATACACAAGTCAGGTGACAATAACACATGAAATACACAAGTCAGGTGACAATAACACATGAAATACACAAGTCAGGTGACAATAACACACGTTACACAGCCATGTGACACTGGCACATAAAATAAAGAGATAAAACACAACAAAACAACTATAGAACCTACAGAACTCACGGGGTTTCACTTCCGGCATCACACTATGCACTACCGCAAATCTCTTTAGAGGAGGAGCTCATCCGCCATTTAACATCCGGAAGTTACGTCAAACTCATATCCTCCTGGTGCATAATCTTTTCTGTCCTCACATTTTATAAAGCCCGTGTAAAGCAGCTCACATAACAGGAAATGCTCATCACATACTGAGTACTCTGGCACCGACTATGCTCCATATACCGGAAACATGATCTAAGACACACAAATATGCGTTCCAAATACCGGAAGTAATGCACTGTGAGACGCAAATATGCGTTCCAAATACCAGAAGAAATGCACTGTGACTCGCAAATATGTGTTCCAAATACCGGAAGTAATGCTCTATGCCATTAAAGTATGGTTCCACATACCGGAAGTAATGCACTGTGACACGGAAACGCAAATATGTGCTAAAATATCAGAAGCTACTGCTGTGTAACACACAAATATGTGCTCTAATACCAGATCTACTGCTGTGTAACACACAAATATGTGCTCAAATACCAGCAGCTACTGCTCTGTAACACACAAATATGTGCTCAAATACCAGCAGCTACTGCTGTGTAACACACAAATATGTGCTCAACTACCAGCAGCTACTGCTGTGTAACACACAAATATGTGCACAAATACCAGCAGCTACTGCTGTGTAACACACAAATATGTGCTCAAATACCAGCAGCTACTGCTCTGTAACACACAAATATGTGCTCAAATACCAGCAGCTACTGCTCTGTAACACACAAATATGTGCTCAAATACCAGATCTACTGCTCTGTAACACACAAATATGTGCTAAAATACCAGATCTACTGCTGTGTAACACACAAATATGTGCTCAAATACCAGCAGCTACTGCTGTGTAACACAAAAATATGTGCTCAAATACCAGATCTACTGCTCTGTAACACACAAATATGTGCTCAAATACCAGCAGCTACTGCTGTGTAACACACAAATATGTGCTCAAATACCAGCAGCTACTGCTCTGTAACACACAAATATGTGCTCAAATACCAGCAGCTACTGCTCTGTAACACACAAATATGTGCTCAAATATCAGAAGCTACTGCTGTGTAACACACAAATATGTGCTCTAATACCAGATCTACTGCTGTGTAACACACAAATATGTGCTCAAATACCAGATCTACTGCTGTGTAACACACAAATATGTGCTCAAATACCAGCAGCTACTGCTGTGTAACACACAAATATGTGCTCAAATACCAGCAGCTACTGCTGTGTAACACACAAATATGTGCTCAAATACAAGCAGCTACTGCTCTGTAACACACAAATATGTGCACAAATACCAGATCTACTGCTGTGTAACACACAAATATGTGCACAAATACCAGATCTACTGCTGTGTAACACACAAATATGTGCACAAATACCAGCAGCTACTGCTGTGTAGCACACAAATATGTGCTCAAATACCAGCAGCTACTCCTGTGTAACACACAAATATGTGCTCAAATACCAGCAGCTACTGCTGTGTAACACACAAATATGTGCACAAATACCAGCAGCTACTGCTGTGTAACACACAAATATGTGCTCAAATACCAGCAGCTACTGCTGTGTAACACACAAATATGTGCTCAACTACCAGATCTACTGCTGTGTAACACACAAATATGTGCTCAACTACCAGATCTACTGCTGTGTAACACACAAATATGTGCTCAAATACCAGATCTACTGCTGTGTAACACACAAATATGTGCACAAATACCAGATCTACTGCTGTGTAACACACAAATATGTGCTCAAATACCAGCAGCTACTGCTGTGTAACACACAAATATGTGCACAAATACCAGCAGCTACTGCTGTGTAACACACACATATGTGCACAAATACCAGCAGCTACTGCTGTGTAGCACACAAATATGTGCACAAATACCAGATCTACTGCTGTGTAACACACACATATGTGCACAAATACCAGCAGCTACTCCTGTGTAAAACACAAATATGTGCTCAAATACCAGATCTACTGCTGTGTAACACACAAGTATGTGCACAAATACCAGATCTACTGCTGTGTAACACACAAACATGTGCTCAAATACCAGATCTACTGCTGTGTAATACACAAATATGTGCTCAAATACCAGCAGCTACTGCTCTGTAACACACAAATATGTGCACAAATACCAGCAGCTACTGCTGTGTAAAACACAAATATGTGCTCAAATACCAGATCTACTGCTGTGTAACACACAAGTATGTGCACAAATACCAGATCTACTGCTCTGTAACACACAAATATGTGCTCAAATACCAGATCTACTGCTGTGTAACACACAAATATGTGCTCAAATACCAGCAGCTACTGCTGTGTAACACAAAAATATGTGCTCAAATACCAGCAGCTACTGCTGTGTAACACACAAATATGTGCTCAAATACCAGCAGCTACTGCTCTGTAACACACAAATATGTGCTCAAATACCAGATCTACTGCTCTGTAACACACAAATATGTGCTCAAATACCAGCAGCTACTGCTGTGTAACACACAAATATGTGCTCAAATACCAGATCTACTGCTCTGTAACACACAAATATGTGCTCAAATACCAGATCTACTGCTGTGTAACACACAAATATGTGCTCAAATACCAGCAGCTACTGCTGTGTAACACAAAAATATGTGCTCAAATACCAGCAGCTACTGCTGTGTAACACACAAATATGTGCTCAAATACCAGCAGCTACTGCTCTGTAACACACAAATATGTGCACAAATACCAGATCTACTGCTGTGTAACACACAAATATGTGCTCAAATACCAGCAGCTACTGCTCTGTAACACACAAATATGTGCACAAATACCAGATCTACTGCTGTGTAACACACAAACATGTGCTCAAATACCAGATCTACTGCTGTGTAATACACAAATATGTGCTCAAATACCAGCAGCTACTGCTCTGTAACACACAAATATGTGCACAAATACCAGCAGCTACTGCTGTGTAAAACACAAATATGTGCTCAAATACCAGATCTACTGCTGTGTAACACACAAGTATGTGCACAAATACCAGATCTACTGCTCTGTAACACACAAATATGTGCTCAAATACCAGATCTACTGCTGTGTAACACACAAATATGTGCTCAAATACCAGCAGCTACTGCTGTGTAACACAAAAATATGTGCTCAAATACCAGCAGCTACTGCTGTGTAACACACAAATATGTGCTCAAATACCAGCAGCTACTGCTCTGTAACACACAAATATGTGCTCAAATACCAGATCTACTGCTCTGTAACACACAAATATGTGCTCAAATACCAGCAGCTACTGCTGTGTAACACACAAATATGTGCTCAAATACCAGATCTACTGCTCTGTAACACACAAATATGTGCTCAAATACCAGATCTACTGCTGTGTAACACACAAATATGTGCTCAAATACCAGCAGCTACTGCTGTGTAACACAAAAATATGTGCTCAAATACCAGCAGCTACTGCTGTGTAACACACAAATATGTGCTCAAATACCAGCAGCTACTGCTCTGTAACACACAAATATGTGCTCAAATACCAGATCTACTGCTCTGTAACACACAAATATGTGCTCAAATACCAGCAGCTACTGCTGTGTAACACACAAATATGTGCTCAAATACCAGCAGCTACTGCTCTGTAACACACAAATATGTGCTCAAATACCAGCAGCTACTGCTGTGTAACACACAAATATGTGCACAAATACCAGATCTACTGCTGTGTAACACACAAATATGTGCACAAATACCAGCAGCTACTGCTGTGTAACACACAAATATGTGCTCAAATACCAGATCTACTGCTGTGTAATACACAAATATGTGCACAAATACCAGATCTACTGCTGTGTAACACACAAGTATGTGCACAAATACCAGATCTACTGCTCTGTAACACACAAATATGTGCTCAAATACCAGATCTACTGCTGTGTAACACACAAATATGTGCTCAAATACCAGCAGCTACTGCTCTGTAACACAAAAATATGTGCACAAATACCAGATCTACTGCTGTGTAACACACAAATATGTGCACAAATACCAGATCTACTGCTGTGTAACACACACATATGTGCACAAATACCAGATCTACTGCTGTGTAACACACAAATATGTGCACAAATACCAGCAGATACTGCTGTGTAACACACAAATATGCACTCAAATACCAGATCTACTGCTGTGTAACACACAAATATGTGCTCAATTACCAGATCTACTGCTGTGTAACACACAAATATGTGCACAAATACCAGATCTACTGCTCTGTAACGCACAAATGTGTGCTCAAATACCAGCAGCTAATGCTCTGTAACTCACAAATATGTGCTCAATTACCAGATCTACTGCTGTGTAACACACAAATATGTGCTCAAATACCAGCAGCTACTGCTTTGTAACACACAAATATGTGCTCAAATACCAGCAGCTACTGCTGTGTAACACACAAATGTGTGCACAAATACCAGATCTACTGCTGTGTAACACACAAATATGTGCACAAATACCAGCAGCTACTGCTGTGTAACACACAAATATGTGCTCAAATACCAGCAGCTACTGCTGTGTAACACACAAATATGTGCTCAAATACCAGATCTACTGCTGTGTAACACACAAATATGTGCACAAATACCAGCAGCTACTGCTGTGTAACACACAAATATGTGCACAAATACCAGCAGCTACTGTTGTGTAACACACAAATATGTGCTCAAATACCAGATATACTGCTGTGTAACACACAAATATGTGCACAAATACCAGATCTACTGCTGTGTAACACACACATATGTGCACAAATACCAGATCTACTGCTGTGTAACACACAAACATGTGCTCAAATACCAGCAGCTACTGCTGTGTAACACACACATATGTGCACAAATACCAGATCTACTGCTGTGTAACACACAAATATGTGCTCAAATACCAGATCTACTGCTCTGTAACACACAAATATGTGCTCAAATACCAGCAGCTACTGCTCTGTAACACACAAATATGTGCTCAAATACCAGCAGCTACTGCTCTGTAACACACAAATATGTGCACAAATACCAGCAGCTACTGCTGCGTAACACACAAATATGTGCACAAATACCAGATCTACTGCTGTGTAACACACAAATATGTGCTCAAATACCAGATCTACTGCTGTGTAACACACAAATATGTGCTCAAATACCAGCAGCTACTACTCTGTAACACACAAATATGTGCTCAAATACCAGCAGCTACTGCTGTGTAACACACAAATATGTGCACAAATACCAGATATACTGCTGTGTAACACACAAATATGTGCACAAATACCAGCAGCTACTGCTGTGTAACACACAAATATGTGCACAAATACCAGATCTACTGCTGTGTAACACACAAATATGTGCACAAATACCAGATCTACTGCTGTGTAACACACACATATGTGCACAAATACCAGTTCTACTGCTGTGTAACACACAAATATGTGCACAAATACCAGATCTACTGCTGTGTAACACACAAATATGTGCTCAAATACCAGCAGCTACTGTTCTGTAACACACAAATATGTGCTCAAATACCAGCAGCTACTGCTCTGTAACACACAAATATGTGCTCAAATACCAGATCTACTGCTGTGTAACACACAAATATGTGCTCAAATACCAGCAGCTACTGCTCTGTAACACACAAATATGTGCTCAAATACCAGCAGCTACTGCTGTGTAACACACAAATATGTGCACAAATACCAGATCTACTGCTGTGTAACACACAAGTATGTGCACAAATACCAGATCTACTGCTGTGTAACACACAAATATGTGCTCAAATACCAGATCTACTGCTGTGTAACACACAAATATGTGCTCAAATACCAGCAGCTACTGCTCTGTAACACACAAATATGTGCTCAAATACCAGCAGCTACTGCTCTGTAACACACAAATATGTGCTCAAATACCAGATCTACTGCTGTGTAACACACAAATATGTGCTCAAATACAAGCAGCTACTGCTCTGTAACACACAAATATGTGCTCAAATACCAGCAGCTACTGCTGTGTAACACACAAATATGTGCACAAATACCAGATCTACTGCTGTGTAACACACAAATATGTGCTCAAATACCAGCAGCTACTGCTCTGTAACACACAAATATGTGCTCAAATACCATCAGCTACTGCTGTGTAACACACAAATATGTGCACAAATACCAGCATCTACTGCTGTGTAACACACAAATATGTGCACAAATACCAGATCTACTGCTGTGTAACACACAAATATGTGCTCAACTACCAGATCTACTGCTGTGTAACACACAAATATGTGCTCAAATACCAGCAGCTACTGCTCTGTAACACACAAATATGTGCTCAAATACCAGATCTACTGCTGTGTAACACACAAATATGTGCTCAAATACCAGCAGCTACTGCTGTGTAACACACAAATATGTGCTCAAATACCAGATCTACTGCTGTGTAACACACAAATATGTGCTCAAATACCAGCAGCTACTGCTCTGTAACACACAAATATGTGCTCAAATATCAGATCTACTGCTGTGTAACACACAAATATGTGCTCAAATACCAGATCTACTGCTGTGTAACACACAAATATGTGCTCAAATACCAGCAGCTACTGCTCTGTAACACACAAATATGTGCACAAATACCAGATCTACTGCTGTGTAACACACAAATATGTGGACAAATACCAGATCTACTGCTGTGTAACACACAAATATGTGCTCAAATACCAGATCTACTGCTGTGTAACACACAAATATGTGTTCAAATACCACCAGCTACTGCTCTGTAACACACAAATATGTGCTAAAATACCAGCAGCTACTGCTCTGTAACACACAAATATGTGCTCAAATACCAGATCTACTGCTGTGTAACACACAAATATGTGCTCAAATACCAGCAGCTACTGCTCTGTAACACACAAATATGTGCTCAAATACCAGCAGCTACTGCTGTGTAACACACAAATATGTGCACAAATACCAGATCTACTGCTGTGTAACACACAAATATGTGCTCAAATACCAGATCTACTGCTGTGTAACACACAAATATGTGCACAAATACCAGATCTACTGCTGTGTAACACACAAATATGTGCTCAAATACCAGAAGCTACTTCTCTGTAACACACAAATATGTGCTCAAATACCAGCAGCTACTGCTCTGTAACACACAAATATGTGCTCAAATACCAGATCTACTGCTGTGTAACACACAAATATGTGCTCAAATACCAGCAGCTACTGCTCTGTAACACACAAATATGTGCTCAAATACCAGCAGCTACTGCTGTGTAACACACAAATATGTGCACAAATACCAGATCTACTGCTGTGTAACACACAAGTATGTGCACAAATACCAGATCTACTGCTGTGTAACACACAAATATGTGCTCAAATACCAGATCTACTGCTGTGTAACACACAAATATGTGCTCAAATACCAGCAGCTACTGCTCTGTAACACAAATATGTGCTCAAATACCAGCAGCTACTGCTCTGTAACACACAAATATGTGCTCAAATACCAGATCTACTGCTGTGTAACACAAAAATATGTGCTCAAATACAAGCAGCTACTGCTCTGTAACACACAAATATGTGCACAAATACCAGATCTACTGCTGTGTAACACACAAGTATGTGCACAAATACCAGATCTACTGCTGTGTAACACACAAATATGTGCTCAAATACCAGATCTACTGCTGTGTAACACACAAATATGTGCTCAAATACCAGCAGCTACTGCTCTGTAACATACAAATATGTGCACAAATAGCAGATCTACTGCTGTGTAACACACAAATATGTGCACAAATACCAGATCTACTGCTGTGTAACACACAAATATGTGCTCAAATACCAGATCTACTGCTGTGTAACACACAAATATGTGTTCAAATACCAGCAGCTACTGCTCTGTAACACACAAATATGTGCTCAAATACCAGCAGCTACTGCTCTGTAACACACAAATATGTGCTCAAATACCAGATCTACTGCTGTGTAACACACAAATATGTGCTCAAATACCAGCAGCTACTGCTCTGTAACACACAAATATGTGCTCAAATACCAGCAGCTACTGCTGTGTAACACACAAATATGTGCACAAATACCAGATCTACTGCTGTGTAACACACAAATATGTGCTCAAATACCAGCAGCTACTGCTCTGTAACACACAAATATGTGCTCAAATACCAGCAGCTACTGCTCTGTAACACACAAATATGTGCACAAATACCAGATCTACTGCTGTGTAACACACAAATATGTGCACAAATACCAGATCTACTGCTGTGTAACACACAAATATGTGCTCAAATACCAGATCTACTGCTGTGTAACACACAAATATGTGTTCAAATACCACCAGCTACTGCTCTGTAACACACAAATATGTGCTAAAATACCAGCAGCTACTGCTCTGTAACACACAAATATGTGCTCAAATACCAGATCTACTGCTGTGTAACACACAAATATGTGCTCAAATACCAGCAGCTACTGCTCTGTAACACACAAATATGTGCTCAAATACCAGCAGCTACTGCTGTGTAACACACAAATATGTGCACAAATACCAGATCTACTGCTGTGTAACACACAAATATGTGCTCAAATACCAGATCTACTGCTGTGTAACACACAAATATGTGCACAAATACCAGATCTACTGCTGTGTAACACACAAATATGTGCTCAAATACCAGAAGCTACTTCTCTGTAACACACAAATATGTGCTCAAATACCAGCAGCTACTGCTCTGTAACACACAAATATGTGCTCAAATACCAGATCTACTGCTGTGTAACACACAAATATGTGCTCAAATACCAGCAGCTACTGCTCTGTAACACACAAATATGTGCTCAAATACCAGCAGCTACTGCTGTGTAACACACAAATATGTGCACAAATACCAGATCTACTGCTGTGTAACACACAAGTATGTGCACAAATACCAGATCTACTGCTGTGTAACACACAAATATGTGCTCAAATACCAGATCTACTGCTGTGTAACACACAAATATGTGCTCAAATACCAGCAGCTACTGCTGTGTAACACACAAATATGTGCTCAAATACCAGCAGCTACTGCTCTGTAACACACAAATATGTGCTCAAATACCAGCAGCTACTGCTGTGTAACACACAAATATGTGCACAAATTCCAGCAGCTACTGCTGTGTAACACACAAATATGTGCACAAATACCAGATCTACTGCTGTGTAACACACACATATGTGCACAAATACCAGATCTACTGCTGTGTAACACACAAATATGTGCACAAATACCAGCAGATACTGCTGTGTAACACACAAATATGCGCTCAAATACCAGATCTACTGCTCTGTAACACACAAATATGTGCTCAAATACCAGCAGCTAATGCTCTGTAACACACAAATATGTGCTCAATTACCAGATCTACTGCTGTGTAACACACAAATATGTGCTCAAAAACCAGCAGCTACTGCTTTGTAACACAAATATGTGCTCAAATACCAGCAGCTACTGCTGTGTAACACACAAATGTGTGCACAAATACCAGATCTACTGCTGTGTAACACACAAATATGTGCACAAATACCAGCAGCTACTGCTGTGTAACACACAAATATGTGCTCAAATACCAGCAGCTACTGCTGTGTAACACACAAATATGTGCTCAAATACCAGATCTACTGCTGTGTAACACACAAATATGTGCACAAATACCAGCAGCTACTGCTGTGTAACACACAAATATGTGCACAAATACCAGCAGCTACTGCTGTGTAACACACAAATATGTGCTCAAATATCAGATATACTGCTGTGTAACACACAAATATGTGCACAAATACCAGATCTACTGCTGTGTAACACACACATATGTGCACAAATACCAGATCTACTGCTGTGTAACACACAAACATGTGCTCAAATACCAGCAGCTACTGCTGTGTAACACACACATATGTGCACAAATACCAGATCTACTGCTGTGTAACACACAAATATGTGCTCAAATACCAGATCTACTGCTCTGTAACACACAAATATGTGCTCAAATACCAGCAGCTACTGCTCTGTAACACACAAATATGTGCTCAAATACCAGATCTACTGCTGTGTAACACACAAATATGTGCTCAAATACAAGCAGCTACTGCTCTGTAACACACAAATATGTGCACAAATACCAGATCTACTGCTGTGTAACACACAAGTATGTGCACAAATACCAGATCTACTGCTGTGTAACACACAAATATGTGCTCAAATACCAGATCTACTGCTGTGTAACACACAAATATGTGCTCAAATACCAGCAGCTACTGCTCTGTAACACACAAATATGTGCACAAATACCAGATCTACTGCTGTGTAACACACAAATATGTGCACAAATACCAGATCTACTGCTGTGTAACACACAAATATGTGCTCAAATACCAGATCTACTGCTGTGTAACACACAAATATGTGTTCAAATACCAGCAGCTACTGCTCTGTAACACACAAATATGTGCTCAAATACCAGCAGCTACTGCTCTGTAACACACAAATATGTGCTCAAATACCAGATCTACTGCTGTGTAACACACAAATATGTGCTCAAATACCAGCAGCTACTGCTCTGTAACACACAAATATGTGCTCAAATACCAGCAGCTACTGCTGTGTAACACACAAATATGTGCACAAATACCAGATCTACTGCTGTGTAACACACAAATATGTGCTCAAATACCAGCAGCTACTGCTCTGTAACACACAAATATGTGCTCAAATACCAGCAGCTACTGCTCTGTAACACACAAATATGTGCACAAATACCAGATCTACTGCTGTGTAACACACAAATATGTGCACAAATACCAGATCTACTGCTGTGTAACACACAAATATGTGCTCAAATACCAGATCTACTGCTGTGTAACACACAAATATGTGTTCAAATACCACCAGCTACTGCTCTGTAACACACAAATATGTGCTAAAATACCAGCAGCTACTGCTCTGTAACACACAAATATGTGCTCAAATACCAGATCTACTGCTGTGTAACACACAAATATGTGCTCAAATACCAGCAGCTACTGCTCTGTAACACACAAATATGTGCTCAAATACCAGCAGCTACTGCTGTGTAACACACAAATATGTGCACAAATACCAGATCTACTGCTGTGTAACACACAAATATGTGCTCAAATACCAGATCTACTGCTGTGTAACACACAAATATGTGCACAAATACCCGCAGCTACTGCTGTGTAACACACAAATATGTGCACAAATACCAGATCTACTGCTGTGTAACACACAAATATGTGCACAAATACCAGCAGCTACTGCTGTGTAACACACAAATATGTGCTCAAATACCAGATCTACTGCTGTGTAATACACAAATATGTGCTCAAATACCAGATCTACTGCTGTGTAACACACAAATATGTGCACAAATACCAGATCTTCTGCTGTGTAACACACAAATATGTGCACAAATACCAGATCTACTGCTGTGTAACACACAAATATGTGCACAAATACCAGATCTACTGCTGTGTAACACACAAATATGTGCTCAAATACCAGCAGCTACTGCTGCGTAACACACAAATATGTGCGCAAATACCAGATCTACTGCTCTGTAACACACAAATATGTGCACAAATACCAGCAGCTACTGCTGTGTAACACACACATATGTGCACAAATACCAGCAGCTACTGCTGCGTAACACACAAATATGTGCACAAATACCAGATCTACTGCTGTGTAACACACAAATATGTGCTCAAATACCAGCAGCTACTGCTGCGTAACACACAAATATGTGCACAAATACCAGATCTACTGCTCTGTAACACACAAATATGTGCACAAATACCAGCAGCTACTGCTGCGTAACACACAAATATGTGCACAAATACCAGATCTACTGCTGTGTAACACACAAATATGTGCACAAATACCAGCAGCTACTGCTGTGTAACACACACATATGTGCACAAATACCAGATCTACTGCTGTGTAACACACAAATATGTGCTCAAATACCAGAAGCTACTTCTCTGTAACACACAAATATGTGCTCAAATACCAGCAGCTACTGCTGTGTAACACACAAATATGTGCACAAATACCAGATCTACTGCTGTGTAACACACAAATATGTGCACAAATACCAGATCTACTGCTGTGTAACACACAAATATGTGCACAAATACCAGATCTACTGCTGTGTAACACACAAATATGTGCTCAAATACCAGCAGCTACTGCTCTGTAACACACAAATATGTGCTCAAATACCAGCAGCTACTGCTGTGTAACACACAAATATGTGCACAAATACCAGATCTACTGCTGTGTAACACACAAGTATGTGCACAAATACCAGATCTACTGCTGTGTAACACACAAATATGTGCTCAAATACCAGATCTACTGCTGTGTAACACACAAATATGTGCTCAAATACCAGCAGCTACTGCTGTGTAACACACAAATATGTGCTCAAATACCAGCAGCTACTGCTCTGTAACACACAAATATGTGCACAAATTCCAGCAGCTACTGCTGTGTAACACACAAATATGTGCACAAATACCAGATCTACTGCTGTGTAACACACACATATGTGCACAAATACCAGATCTACTGCTGTGTAACACAAAAATATGTGCACAAATACCAGCAGATACTGCTGTGTAACACACAAATATGCGCTCAAATACCAGATCTACTGCTGTGTAACACACAAATATGTGCTCAATTACCAGATCTACTGCTGTGTAACACACAAATATGTGCACAAATACCATATCTACTGCTCTGTAACACACAAATGTGTGCTCAAATACCAGCAGCTAATGCTCTGTAACACACAAATATGTGCTCAATTACCAGATCTACTGCTCTGTAACACACAAATATGTGCTCAAATACCAGCAGCTACTGCTGTGTAACACACAAATATGTGCACAAATACCAGATCTACTGCTGTGTAACACACAAGTATGTGCACAAATACCAGATCTACTGCTGTGTAACACACAAATATGTGCTCAAATACCAGATCTACTGCTGTGTAACACACAAATATGTGCTCAAATACCAGCAGCTACTGCTGTGTAACACACAAATATGTGCTCAAATACCAGCAGCTACTGCTCTGTAACACACAAATATGTGCACAAATTCCAGCAGCTACTGCTGTGTAACACACAAATATGTGCACAAATACCAGATCTACTGCTGTGTAACACACACATATGTGCACAAATACCAGATCTACTGCTGTGTAACACAAAAATATGTGCACAAATACCAGCAGATACTGCTGTGTAACACACAAATATGCGCTCAAATACCAGATCTACTGCTGTGTAACACACAAATATGTGCTCAATTACCAGATCTACTGCTGTGTAACACACAAATATGTGCACAAATACCATATCTACTGCTCTGTAACACACAAATGTGTGCTCAAATACCAGCAGCTAATGCTCTGTAACACACAAATATGTGCTCAATTACCAGATCTACTGCTGTGTAACACACAAATATGTGCTCAAAAACCAGCAGCTACTGCTTTGTAACACACAAATATGTGCTCAAATACCAGCAGCTACTGCTGTGTAACACACAAATGTGTGCACAAATACCAGATCTACTGCTGTGTAACACACAAATATGTGCACAAATACCAGATCTTCTGCTGTGTAACACACAAATATGTGCACAAATACCAGATCTACTGCTGTGTAACACACAAATATGTGCACAAATACCAGATCTACTGCTGTGTAACACACAAATATGTGCTCAAATACCAGCAGCTACTGCTGCGTAACACACAAATATGTGCGCAAATACCAGATCTACTGCTCTGTAACACACAAATATGTGCACAAATACCAGCAGCTACTGCTGTGTAACACACACATATGTGCACAAATACCAGCAGCTACTGCTGCGTAACACACAAATATGTGCACAAATACCAGATCTACTGCTGTGTAACACACAAATATGTGCTCAAATACCAGCAGCTACTGCTGCGTAACACACAAATATGTGCACAAATACCAGATCTACTGCTCTGTAACACACAAATATGTGCACAAATACCAGCAGCTACTGCTGCGTAACACACAAATATGTGCACAAATACCAGATCTACTGCTGTGTAACACACAAATATGTGCACAAATACCAGCAGCTACTGCTGTGTAACACACACATATGTGCACAAATACCAGATCTACTGCTGTGTAACACACAAATATGTGCTCAAATACCAGAAGCTACTTCTCTGTAACACACAAATATGTGCTCAAATACCAGCAGCTACTGCTGTGTAACACACAAATATGTGCACAAATACCAGATCTACTGCTGTGTAACACACAAATATGTGCTCAAATACCAGATCTACTGCTGTGTAACACACAAATATGTGCACAAATACCAGATCTACTGCTGTGTAACACACAAATATGTGCTCAAATACCAGCAGCTACTGCTCTGTAACACACAAATATGTGCTCAAATACCAGCAGCTACTGCTGTGTAACACACAAATATGTGCACAAATACCAGATCTACTGCTGTGTAACACACAAGTATGTGCACAAATACCAGATCTACTGCTGTGTAACACACAAATATGTGCTCAAATACCAGATCTACTGCTGTGTAACACACAAATATGTGCTCTAATACCAGCAGCTACTGCTGTGTAACACACAAATATGTGCTCAAATACCAGCAGCTACTGCTCTGTAACACACAAATATGTGCACAAATTCCAGCAGCTACTGCTGTGTAACACACAAATATGTGCACAAATACCAGATCTACTGCTGTGTAACACACACATATGTGCACAAATACCAGATCTACTGCTGTGTAACACAAAAATATGTGCACAAATACCAGCAGATACTGCTGTGTAACACACAAATATGCGCTCAAATACCAGATCTACTGCTGTGTAACACACAAATATGTGCTCAATTACCAGATCTACTGCTGTGTAACACACAAATATGTGCACAAATACCATATCTACTGCTCTGTAACACACAAATGTGTGCTCAAATACCAGCAGCTAATGCTCTGTAACACACAAATATGTGCTCAATTACCAGATCTACTGCTCTGTAACACACAAATATGTGCTCAAATACCAGCAGCTACTGCTGTGTAACACACAAATATGTGCACAAATACCAGATCTACTGCTGTGTAACACACAAGTATGTGCACAAATACCAGATCTACTGCTGTGTAACACACAAATATGTGCTCAAATACCAGATCTACTGCTGTGTAACACACAAATATGTGCTCAAATACCAGCAGCTACTGCTGTGTAACACACAAATATGTGCTCAAATACCAGCAGCTACTGCTCTGTAACACACAAATATGTGCACAAATTCCAGCAGCTACTGCTGTGTAACACACAAATATGTGCACAAATACCAGATCTACTGCTGTGTAACACACACATATGTGCACAAATACCAGATCTACTGCTGTGTAACACAAAAATATGTGCACAAATACCAGCAGATACTGCTGTGTAACACACAAATATGCGCTCAAATACCAGATCTACTGCTGTGTAACACACAAATATGTGCTCAATTACCAGATCTACTGCTGTGTAACACACAAATATGTGCACAAATACCATATCTACTGCTCTGTAACACACAAATGTGTGCTCAAATACCAGCAGCTAATGCTCTGTAACACACAAATATGTGCTCAATTACCAGATCTACTGCTGTGTAACACACAAATATGTGCTCAAAAACCAGCAGCTACTGCTTTGTAACACACAAATATGTGCTCAAATACCAGCAGCTACTGCTGTGTAACACACAAATGTGTGCACAAATACCAGATCTACTGCTGTGTAACACACAAATATGTGCACAAATACCAGATCTTCTGCTGTGTAACACACAAATATGTGCACAAATACCAGATCTACTGCTGTGTAACACACAAATATGTGCACAAATACCAGATCTACTGCTGTGTAACACACAAATATGTGCTCAAATACCAGCAGCTACTGCTGCGTAACACACAAATATGTGCGCAAATACCAGATCTACTGCTCTGTAACACACAAATATGTGCACAAATACCAGCAGCTACTGCTGTGTAACACACACATATGTGCACAAATACCAGCAGCTACTGCTGCGTAACACACAAATATGTGCACAAATACCAGATCTACTGCTGTGTAACACACAAATATGTGCTCAAATACCAGCAGCTACTGCTGCGTAACACACAAATATGTGCACAAATACCAGATCTACTGCTCTGTAACACACAAATATGTGCACAAATACCAGCAGCTACTGCTGCGTAACACACAAATATGTGCACAAATACCAGATCTACTGCTGTGTAACACACAAATATGTGCACAAATACCAGCAGCTACTGCTGTGTAACACACACATATGTGCACAAATACCAGATCTACTGCTGTGTAACACACAAATATGTGCTCAAATACCAGAAGCTACTTCTCTGTAACACACAAATATGTGCTCAAATACCAGCAGCTACTGCTGTGTAACACACAAATATGTGCACAAATACCAGATCTACTGCTGTGTAACACACAAATATGTGCTCAAATACCAGATCTACTGCTGTGTAACACACAAATATGTGCACAAATACCAGATCTACTGCTGTGTAACACACAAATATGTGCTCAAATACCAGCAGCTACTGCTCTGTAACACACAAATATGTGCTCAAATACCAGCAGCTACTGCTGTGTAACACACAAATATGTGCACAAATACCAGATCTACTGCTGTGTAACACACAAGTATGTGCACAAATACCAGATCTACTGCTGTGTAACACACAAATATGTGCTCAAATACCAGATCTACTGCTGTGTAACACACAAATATGTGCTCAAATACCAGCAGCTACTGCTGTGTAACACACAAATATGTGCTCAAATACCAGCAGCTACTGCTCTGTAACACACAAATATGTGCACAAATTCCAGCAGCTACTGCTGTGTAACACACAAATATGTGCACAAATACCAGATCTACTGCTGTGTAACACACACATATGTGCACAAATACCAGATCTACTGCTGTGTAACACAAAAATATGTGCACAAATACCAGCAGATACTGCTGTGTAACACACAAATATGCGCTCAAATACCAGATCTACTGCTGTGTAACACACAAATATGTGCTCAATTACCAGATCTACTGCTGTGTAACACACAAATATGTGCACAAATACCATATCTACTGCTCTGTAACACACAAATGTGTGCTCAAATACCAGCAGCTAATGCTCTGTAACACACAAATATGTGCTCAATTACCAGATCTACTGCTGTGTAACACACAAATATGTGCTCAAAAACCAGCAGCTACTGCTTTGTAACACACAAATATGTGCTCAAATACCAGCAGCTACTGCTGTGTAACACACAAATGTGTGCACAAATACCAGATCTACTGCTGTGTAACACACAAATATGTGCACAAATACCAGCAGCTACTGCTGTGTAACACACAAATATGTGCTCAAATACCAGCAGCTACTGCTGTGTAACACACAAATATGTGCTCAAATACCAGATCTACTGCTGTGTAACACACAAATATGTGCACAAATACCAGCAGCTACTGCTGTGTAACACACAAATATGTGCACAAATACCAGCAGCTACTGCTGTGTAACACACAAATATGTGCTCAAATACCAGATATACTGCTGTGTAACACACAAATATGTGCACAAATACCAGATCTACTGCTGTGTAACACACACATATGTGCACAAATACCAGATCTACTGCTGTGTAACACACAAACATGTGCTCAAATACCAGCAGCTACTGCTGTGTAACACACACATATGTGCACAAATACCAGATCTACTGCTGTGTAACACACAAATATGTGCTCAAATACCAGATCTACTGCTCTGTAACACACAAATATGTGCTCAAATACCAGCAGCTACTGCTCTGTAACACACAAATATGTGCTCAAATACCAGCAGCTACTGCTCTGTAACACACAAATATGTGCACAAATACCAGCAGCTACTGCTGCGTAACACACAAATATGTGCACAAATACCAGATCTACTGCTGTGTAACACACAAATATGTGCTCAAATACCAGCAGCTACTGCTGTGTAACACACAAATATGTGCACAAATACCAGATCTACTGCTGTGTAACACACAAATATGTGCTCAAATACCAGCAGCTACTGCTGTGTAACACACAAATATGTGCACAAATACCAGATCTACTGCTGTGTAACACACAAGTATGTGCACAAATACCAGATCTACTGCTGTGTAACACACAAATATGTGCTCAAATACCAGGTCTACTGCTGTGTAACACACAAATATTTGCTCAAATACCAGCAGCTACTGCTCTGTAACACACAAATATGTGCTCAAATACCAGCAGCTACTGCTCTGTAACACACAAATATGTGCTCAAATACCAGATCTACTGCTGTGTAACACACAAATATGTGCACAAATACCAGCAGCTACTGCTCTGTAACACACAAATATGTGCTCAAATACCAGCAGCTACTGCTGTGTAACACACAAATATGTGCACAAATACCAGATCTACTGCTGTGTAACACACAAATATGTGCTCAAATACCAGCAGCTACTGCTGTGTAACACACAAATATGTGCACAAATACCAGATCTACTGCTGTGTAACACACAAATATGTGCTCAAATACCAGCAGCTACTGCTCTGTAACACACAAATATGTGCTCAAATACCAGCAGCTACTGCTGTGTAACACACAAATATGTGCACAAATACCAGCAGCTACTGCTGTGTAACACACAAATATGTGCACAAATACCAGATCTACTGCTGTGTAACACACAAATATGTGCTCAAATACCAGATCTACTGCTGTGTAACACACAAATATGTGCTCAAATACCAGCAGCTACTGCTCTGTAACACACAAATATGTGCTCAAATACCAGATCTACTGCTGTGTAACACACAAATATGTGCTCAAATACCAGATCTACTGCTGTGTAACACACAAATATGTGCTCAAATACCAGATCTACTGCTGTGTAACACACAAATATGTGCTCAAATACCAGCAGCTACTGCTCTGTAACACACAAATATGTGCTCAAATACCAGATCTACTGCTGTGTAACACACAAATATGTGCTCAAATACCAGATCTACTGCTGTGTAACACACAAATATGTGCTCAAATACCAGCAGCTACTGCTCTGTAACACACAAATATGTGCACAAATACCAGATCTACTGCTGTGTAACACACAAATATGTGCTCAAATACCAGATCTACTGCTGTGTAACACACAAATATGTGCACAAATACCAGATCTACTGCTGTGTAACACACAAATATGTGCACAAATACCAGATCTACTGCTGTGTAACACACAAATATGTGCACAAATACCAGATCTTCTGCTGTGTAACACACAAATATGTGCACAAATACCAGATCTACTGCTGTGTAACACACAAATATGTGCACAAATACCAGATCTACTGCTGTGTAACACACAAATATGTGCTCAAATACCAGCAGCTACTGCTGCGTAACACACAAATATGTGCACAAATACCAGATCTACTGCTCTGTAACACACAAATATTTGCTCAAATACCAGATCTACTGCTGTGTAACACACAAATATGTGCACAAATACCAGATCTACTGCTGTGTAACACACAAATATGTGCTCAAATACCAGATATACTGCTGTGTAACACACAAATATGTGATAAAATACCAGATCTACTGCTGTGTAACACACAAATATGTGCTCAAATACCAGATCTACTGCTGTGTAACACACAAATATGTGCTCAAATACCAGCAGCTACTGCTGCGTAACACACAAATATGTGCACAAATACCAGATCTACTGCTCTGTAACACACAAATATTTGCTCAAATACCAGATCTACTGCTGTGTAACACACAAATATGTGCACAAATACCAGATCTACTGCTGTGTAACACACAAATATGTGCTCAAATACCAGATATACTGCTGTGTAACACACAAATATGTGATAAAATACCAGATCTACTGCTGTGTAACACACAAATATGTGCTCAAATACCAGATCTACTGCTGTGTAACACACAAATATGTGCTCAAATACCAGCAGCTACTGCTGCGTAACACACAAATATGTGCACAAATACCAGATCTACTGCTCTGTAACACACAAATATTTGCTCAAATACCAGATCTACTGCTGTGTAACACACAAATATGTGCACAAATACCAGATCTACTGCTGTGTAACACACAAATATGTGCTCAAATACCAGATATACTGCTGTGTAACACACAAATATGTGCTAAAATACCAGATCTACTGCTGTGTAACACACAAATATGTGCTCAAATACCAGATCTACTGCTGTGTAACACACAAATATGTGCTCAAATACCAGCAGCTACTGCTCTGTAACACACAAATATGTGCTCAAATACCAGCAGCTACTGCTCTGTAACACACAAATATGTGCACAAATACCAGATCTACTGCTGTGTAACACACAAATATGTGCTCAAATACCATATCTACTGCTGTGTAACACACAAATATGTGATCAAATACCAGCAGCTACTGCTGTGTAACACACAAATATGTGCACAAATACCAGCAGCTACTGCTGTGTAACACACAAATATCTGCACAAATACCAGCAGCTACTGCTGTGTAACACAAAAATATGTGCTCAAATACCAGATCTACTGCTGTGTAACACATAAATATGTGCTCAAATACCAGCAGCTACTGCTGTGTAACACACAAATATGTGCTCAAATACCAGCAGCTACTGCTGTGTAATACACAAATATGTGCTCAAATACCAGATCTACTGCTGTGTAACACACAAATATGTGCTCAAATACCAGATCTACTGCTCTGTAACACACAAATATGTGCTCAAATACCAGATCTACTGCTGTGTAACCCACAAATATGTGCACAAATACCAGCAGCTACTGCTGCAGATCTACTGCTCTGTAACACACAAATATGTGCTCAAATACCAGATCTACTGCTGTGTAACCCACAAATATGTGCACAAATACCAGAAGCTACTGCTCTCTAACACACAAATATGTGCACAAATACCAGATCTACTGCTGTGTAACACACAAATATGTGCACAAATACCAGATCTACTGCTGTGTAACACACAAATATGTGCACAAATACCAGATCTACTGCTGTGTAACACACAAATATGTGCACAAATACCAGATCTACTGCTGTGTAACACACAAATATGTGCACAAATACCAGATCTTCTGCTGTGTAACACACAAATATGTGCACAAATACCAGCAGCTACTGTTCTGTAACACACAAATATGTGCACAAATACCAGCAGCTACTGCTGTGTAACACACAAATATGTGCTCAAATACCAGATCTACTGCTGTGTAACACACAAATATGTGCACAAATACCCGCAGCTACTGCTGTGTAACACACAAATATGTGCACAAATACCGCAGCTACTGCTGTGTAACACACAAATATGTGCACAAATACCCGCAGCTACTGCTTTGTAACACACAAATATGTGCACAAATACCAGATCTACTGCTCTGTAACACACAAATATGTGCACAAATACCAGATCTACTGCTGTGTAACACACAAATATGTGCTCAAATACCAGCAGCTACTGCTGTGTAACACACAAATATGTGCACAAATACCAGATCTACTGCTGTATAACACACAAATATGTGCACAAATACCAGATCTACTGCTGTGTAACACACAAATATGTGCTCAAATACCAGCAGCTACTGCTGTGTAACACACACATATGTGCACAAATACCAGATCTACTGCTGTGTAACACACAAATATGTGCACAAATACCAGATCTACTGCTGTGTAACACACAAATATGTGCACAAATACCAGATCTACTGCTGTGTAACACACAAACATGTGCTCAAATACCAGATCTACTGCTGTGTAACACACAAATATGTGCACAAATACCAGATCTACTGCTGTGTAACACACAAATATGTCCACAAATACCAGCAGCTACTGCTGTGTAACACACAAATATGTGCTCAAATACCAGCAGCTACTGCTCTGTAACACACAAATATGTGCTCAAATACCAGCAGCTACTGCTCTGTAACACACAAATATGTGCTCAAATACCAGCAGCTACTGCTCTGTAACACAAATACATTTAGGTCCGTAAAAAAATTTGACACTAACACAAGTTTTGTTATTTTGTCTGTTAACCAAAATATTTTTAAGTTACAGTTAAATAAGAAAAATGATCTGAAAGTGCAGTCTTTCATCTTTAATTTGATGGTATTCAAATCCAAATTGGAGGAAGGGTTTATGAATTACAGCTCTTTAATATGTAGCCCCCTCTTTTTCAAGGGACCAAAAGTAAACAGAGAATTGACTCAAAAGCTGTTTCATGTACAGGTGGGGGCTATTCATTTGTTATTTCATCATCAATTAAGCAGGTAAAAGGTCTGGAGTTGATTCCAGGTGGCCGATTTATTAATTGTCTGTCCGACATGGACGCTAGCAGTGGGTGTTAATCAGCCTGATCGTATGAGATCGGGCGGATTGATTTCCACAGCCTCAGAGGGGGCAGACCAGTTAAGAAGCAGCAGCTGGCTCACACGGAAACTGGGACATCAGGGTCCATTTGGCCCTTGATAAATCAGCCCACAACATGCATTTAAAGGAGCTCTCAATGCAAGTGAAACAGGCCATCCTTCGGCTGAAAAAAAGGAAATCTATCAGAAAGATAACAGGAACAATAGGAGTGGCCAAATCAACAGTTTTTATAGTCTGATAACAAAAGAATGCACTGGTAAGCTCTGCAACACAAATAGGCCTGGAAGATAACAGTGGTGAGTCTCCAACACCCAGCCAAGTGAAGTACACTCTCCAGGAGGTAGGCCTATCCTTATCCAAGTCTACCATAAAGAGAAGACTTCATGAGAGCAAATACAGAGGGTTTACCATAAGGTGCAAACCGTTCATAAACCTCAACAATAGAAAGGCCAGATTAGACTTTGCCAAAAAATATCTAAAAACGCCAGCCCAGTTCTGGAACAGCATTCTTTGACACAGATGAATCTAAGATCAACCTGTACTAGATTGATGGGAAGAAAACGGTATGGAGAAGGCTTAGAACAGCTCATGATCCAAAGCATACCACATCATCTGTATGGGCAGTGTGATGTCATGGGCATGCATGGCACTGGCTCACTAGTGTTTATTGATGATGTGATAGAAGACAGAAGCAGCCGGATGAATTCTGAAGTGTATAGAGATATATTGTTTGCTAAGATACAGCCACATTCAGCGAAGTTGATTAGACGGCGCTTAACTTTACAGATGGAGAATGACCCAAAAAATACTGGGAAAGCAACTCAGGAGATTTTTAAGGCAAAAAAGTTGAATTTTCTGCAATGACAAATTAATGATTACTTATGTTATTTATACCCCTACAGATTATTTATGTCATTTATACCTTTAGTGATTACTTATGTCATTTATACATCTAGTGATTATTTATCTCATTTATACCTCTAGTGATTATTTATATATTTTATACCTCATTTATAAAATGGAAAAAGAAGAAACACAAGGGTGAAACGGTGCCTGAGGTTTACTCAAAAAACTGCCGAATTATATTTTAAAAAGAGGTTGGGGTCGTGGACTCTCCATGTCCGGAAAGAAAGAAATTTATCAGGTAAGCATACATTTTGTTTTCTTTCCTAAGACATGGAGAGTCCACAACGTCATTCCAATTACTAGTGGGAACCAATACCCAAGCTAGATGACACGGAATGAACAGGGAGGGAGAAAAAGGCTGGAGGACCTAAACAGAAGGCACCACCGCTTGAAGAACCTTTCTCCCAAATGAAACCTCAGCCGAGGCAAAAGTATAAAATTTGTAGAGCTTGGAAAAAGTATGCAAAGAGGACCATGTTGCCGCCTTGCAAATCTGTTCCACAGAAGCTTCATTTTTTAAAGCCCAAGAAGAGGAGACAGCCCTAGTGGAATGAGCCGTTATTCTCCCAAGCTGCTGTCTAGCAGTCTCATAAGCCAAACGAATCATGCTTCTTAACCAGAAGGAAAGAGTAGTAGAAGTGGCCTTCTGACCTTTACGCTTCCCAGAGAAAACTACAAAAAAGGCAGAAGTTTGCCTAAAATCTTTAGTAGCTGGACGGTAAAACTTTAGAGCATGCACAACATCCAAGTTATGCAAAAGACGTTCCTTTTGAGAAGAAGGATTAGGACAAAAAGAAGGAACTACAATTTCCTGATTAATGTTTAGATCCGACACCACTTTAGGGACAAAACCCAATTTAGTACGAAGGACCACCTTATCTGCATGAAAGATAAGGTACGGGGAATCACAATGCAGAGTTGAAAGTTCAGAAACTGCGAGCTGAAGAAATAGCAAGGAGAAGCAAAACCTTCCAAGATAACAACTTTATATCAACAACATGCATTGGCTCAAACGGAGCCTGCTGTAAAACTCTAAGAACTAGGTTAAGGCTCCAAGGAGGAGCAACAGGTTTAAACACAAGCCTGATTCTGACCAGAGCCTGAACAAAAGCTTGAACATCTGGCAACTCTGCCAGACGTTTGTGCAAAAGAATAGACAGAGCAGAAATCTGACCTTTCAGAGTACTGACTGACAAACCTTTCTGCAGGCCAACCTGAAGAAAAGATAACATTTGTGGAATCCTCACCCGACTCCAAAAAAAACCTTTAGCTTCAAACAAAAAAAGGTATTTACGCTATACCATATGGTAAATATGGTAACAGGTTTAAGAGCCTGAAGCATAGTATCAATGACTGCCTCCGAAAAAACTCATCTAGACAGGACTAGGCATTCAATCTCCAAGCAGTCAGCTTCAGAGAATCTAGATTTGGATGGAGGAATGGACCCTGAATGAGAAGGTCCTTCCTCAGAGGTAACTTCCAAGGAGGAAGAGATGACATCTTCACCAGATCTGCAATCCAGATTCTGCGAGGCCAGAACCAGGAGCTATCCCCGGGATGAAAAGTCTGTCTGCTCAGAAAATCCGCTTCCCAATTGTCCACTCCTGGAATGTGGATGGCAGATAGCAGACAACCGTGAGCTTCCGCCCACTGCAGAATGCGAGTCACCTCCTTCATGGCTAAGGAACTCAGAGTCCCTCCCTGGTGGTTGATGTAAGCCACTGAGGTGATGTTGTCTGACTGGAATTTGATAAACCGGACTAAAGATAATTGAGGCCAAGCTGTCAAGGCATTGAAGATTGCTCTCAACTCCAAGATGTTTATAGGAAGAGAGGACTCTTCCTAAGACCACAGGCCCTGAGCCTTCAGAGAACCCCAAACAGCTCCCCAGCCTGACAGGCTGGCGTCCGTAGTCACAATCACCCAGAAAGGTCTAAGTAAACAAGTTCCCTGAGATAGATATTCCTGGAAAATTCACCACAAAAAAGAGTCTCTTTATAGGGGGTCCAGATTTATCCTCTATTATTATTATTATTATTATCATTTATTTGTATAGCGCCGCCAAATTCCGTAGCGCTGGATAAATCTGGATAAATCTATGATAAATCTGAATGGTCTCCATTCCATTGATGGAGCATGCAAAGCTGCACTGGTCGCAGATGGAACCGAGCAAAAGGAATGATGTCCATAGAAGCCACCATCAGACCAATCACCTCCATGTATTGAGCCACTGATGGACGAAAAGCAGACTGGATGGAAAGGCAGAAATCCAGAAGTTTGGACTTTCTGATGTCCGTCAGGAAAATCTTCATGGACAGAGAATCTATGATTGTCCCTAGGAAAATCACTCTTGTAGATTGAACTAGAGAACTCTTTTCCAGATTCACTTTCCACCCGTGGGAACATAGAGAAGATAACATTTCTGTATGAGATTTTGCTAGTTGCAAAGATGACGCCTGAACTAAAATGTAGTCTAGATAAGGTGCCACCACAATTCCCTGGGATCTGATTATTGCCAATAGAGCTCTCAGAACCTTTGTGAATACTCTGAGAGCTGTGGCAAGACCAAAGGGAAGAGCAATAAACTGGAAATGCTTGTCCAGAAAGTCAAACCATAGAAACTGGTAAAGATCCCTGTGGATGGTAATGTGTAAGTACGCGTCCTTCAGGTCTATGGTCGTCATGAACTGACCTTCCTGAACCAATGGAAGAATGGAACAAATAGTTTCCATATTGTAGGACGGAACCAAGAGGAATTTGTTGAGGTACTTGAGATACAGGATTGGTTGAAAAGTTCCTTCCTTTTTGGGAACCACAAATAGATTTGAATAGAATACTAGACCCTGTTCTTGTAGAGGGACTGGTACGATAACTCCCAGGGAGGATAGGTTCTTTACACAATTTAAGAAGGCCTCCCTCTTTACCTGGTTTGAAGATAGTCTTGACAGGAGAAATCTGCCACTTGGAGGTCGAGACTTGAATCCTATTTTGTAACCCTGGGATACTATGTCCACAGCCCATGGATCTGGGACATTGCGTATCCAAGCCTGTTGAAAAAAAGAAAGCCTGTCCCCCCACCTGATCCAAAATTGGATCTGGGAGAGACCCTTCATGCTGATTTAGAGTCAGAGGAAGGCTTCTTGTTTTCCCTTATTCCAGGGCTGGCTGGATTTCCAAGAGGACCTGGATTCATCTGGTTTGGAAGAAGAAGAGGGGGACTTCTGTCCCTAAAAATTCTGATAGGAACGAAAATGAGAAGTCTGATGACCCTTACGTCTATTCTTCTTGTCCTGAGGTAGGAAAGATCCCTTTCAACCCATAATCTCTGAAATGATCTCCACCAGACCAGGTCCAAACAAAGTTTTACCCTTATAGTGCAAAGCCAAAAGCTTGGCCTTTGAAAAACATCAGCTGACCAATATTTTAACCACAGAGCTCTACGAGCTAAAACAGTGAAGCTAGATATCTTAGCTCCCAGTCTAATTACCTGCATGTTGGCATCACAGTGTCAGGGTTTTCCCCCTGCTTTGTTTGCCTTGTGCTGCTGGCAGCCATTTTACTCACCTTTCTTACTGAATCTGGTTCAGAGTGTGTGATGCTGCTCATTTCCTGCACGCCCTCTTATGGCCAGACTGTTGTACATCATCCATGTGAGACAGGTTGCAGTCTCAGAATTGTGATGTCAAACTTATTATTTAAAGGGCCTCTGTTCAGTATGCTTTGCCCTTGCGTTGTCTCAGACCTGTTTGTGAGTTCCTGTTTTCCAGTTCCTGTGTATTACCTGGCTAGTCTGACGTCTCTTCTGGTTCCTGATCCCTGGCTTGTTCCTGACTTTGCTGTTCTCCTTGTTCCTGATTCAGGCTTGTCTGACTACTCGCTTTGGCTTCTGACCCCGCTGACTCGCACTGCACATTTGGACCAGAGTGCCCCACAAGTTATGGCTGCTTCTGTTTCCGTTGCTGCACCTAGTCCTTCCAGTTCTGCACCTCTACCTTAGCGTTATGGAGGCGATCCTAATCAGTGCAGAGGGTTTTTGAACCAGGTGGACATTTACTTTGAGATATTACCTCAGGCGTTTCCCTTTGACAGAGCTAAGGTGAGATTTCTCATCTCTTTACTCTCTGACATGGCCCTTACCTGGGCTAATCCCTTGTGGGAGACTAATAAACCTGTGATTTCTAATTACCCTGAATTTTTGGCCTCCTTTCAAAGGATATTTGATGTTCCGTCTCGCTCCTCCTCTGCTGCCAACCGACTCATGTCCATTCAGCAAGGTACAAGATCTGTTGCTCAGTATGAGTTCCGTAAGCTTGCCGCAGAGGTTGGTTGGAACAATGAAGCCCTTGTTGCCACCTTCTTTCATGGGTTTTCTGATGCGATTAAAGATGAAGTTGATGCCAGAGATTTACCAGAGGATCTCGAGGCTTTGGTGTCTTTTTTAATCCTAATTGACATCAGACTCAGAGAGAGGCCCTCTTTCAAGGAGCGCTTGCGGAAGCCTCCTGTTCCGTTGTCTCCTACGTTGTCGTTCCCATCCATGCCTCCCTTTCCCCCATGTCTCCTGGTCCCGAGTCACCAGGTACTGCTGTGCCGATGCAGTTGGGATTCACGCATCTCTCTGCAGCGGAGAGGGCCTTTAGAAGGAGGGAGGGGCTCTGCCTCTATTGCGGATTACAGGGCTACCTTTTAAAGTCTTGTCATACACGGCCGGTTAAATGCTTGCACCTAGGGTCCTGTCGGGGGCAGACCTTTGGTGGTTTATCCTCATACCTGGAACCACTAAAGGAGAAACCTTTGGTCACGGTTGTCCTTTCCTGGGTGGACTCCTGCATAGTCACCCAGGCTCTTGTTGACTCTGGTGCTGCGGGCTATTTCATTGACAGTGCTTTTGTATCACAGCACTCCATTCCTGTATTGCCTCTGTCCGTTCTGCTTGCTATTGAGGCCATTGATGGCAGGCCTCTTCAGCCTGCACTCGTTACTCACGAAACCACTCCATTATCCATGGCTGTTGGGGCTCTACATTTTAAAACCCCTCCTGTTCCAGGTGATTAACTCTCCACATTTTCCGGTTCTTCTGGGTTATCCCTGGCTTCAAAAGAACAATCCCAGTCTCGACTGGCATAAGTCCAAAATTTTGTTGTGGTCTCCGCAATGTATTTCCACTTGTCTTCGGAAACTAGTCAAAGTCCTGTGCACTTCTTCGGTATCTCAATTGCCTGAGCAGTACCAAGAGTTCCAAGACGTTTTTGACAAGATGCATGCTGGTACGTTGCCTCCTTACCAGTCTTACAATAGTGCCATAGACCTGCAACCCAGAGCTATTCCTCCTCGGGGCCGGGTTTACCCTCTCTCAGTTGCAGAGAATTGTGCTATGGAGGAGTATGTTGCTGATGCTCTGTCACGGGGGATCATCCGCAAATCCTGCTCTCTTGCAGGGGCTGGCTTCTTCTTCGTGAAGAAAAAGGGTGGCGAGTTAAGACCATGCATCGATTATAGGGGTCTTAATCGTCTTACCATTAAGAATGCTTACCCTATTGTAAGGATTTAAATAGGAGAATTGAATCTTTGTTTAGTGAGTCACAAGTTATCGGGATCAGAATGATATACAACCCCTGTTTTGATCATGAACTGTGGGTCAACTATAGGAGTTGAAAGTAAAGGCCTCAAATTAATGAAACCTGCAGGTGTAACAAGAATAATGAGTAAAGTATTATATGCAGGGCTTTAGGTTTAATATCCAATTACAGGTATTAGATATCAATTTAATATGAGGTATAGTTTGCACAAATGAGTAGCAAGTAATAGCAAATAGTTATAAGTGCTGCATTGTTATCCAGATTAATGTATTCCAAGACATTCACTAGTATTCATGCAAAGATCAAATATATGTGCAGATATAAACAGGAATAACCTTGCTTCACATTCCTCACATGAGCGTACACACAGCTACAAACACAGCAGGGAATAATTGAGCCAGATACAATGTAACGACTTTGAGAGGATTGCCAGAGTTAGATACAATGTCCATAAGGAATGCAGTCTCAGTGAGATGAAAGATAATTATATACAACAGTTTCCTTGATTGATGTCTGATGAACTATGCAGATTCACGGTGAAAAGGTCTATGTAACAGCACTTACTTGCTTGGAGTTCAGAGGAATTTACTGAACAGTGCCGGATAAGCCCTGTTCTGAGTGGTTTGTTCATGTGGTCAATGCAGACTTATTGCGGCTATGAGAGAGACTGTTGATCCTTTTCTGAGAGATGCAGCCACAGGAACTGTAATAGGAGAAGCTCCAGCTTCTGTTTGAAAATGAGCTTTAGAGGCTTGGTGCTGCAGCGTGCACAACAGGAAGTTACAGCTGCAAACAAAATACTAAGCAAAGTAGGTAGGGGGAAGGACTAACTTATAGTCAAAATTTAAAGAGACAGTACAGAATTGGTAAACCATGACACCTATTCCGCTCATTACGGAACTCTTTGACCACCTCAAGGGAGCTACGGTATTTTCTAAACTTGATTTGAGAGGAGCATACGATCTCATTAGGATTAAGGAGGGACACGAATGGAAAACAGCATTTAACACCAGGAGCGGGCATTATGAGTATCTTGTAATGCCCTTTGGTCTATGTGGCTCATCATTCTGATGTTACACAGGTTCTTCAGAGACTATATGAGAACGGCCTGGTTTGTAAACTCAAGAAATGTGAGTTCCATCAGACTCAAGTAACCTTCTTAGGTTATGTTATCTCCGTTGCAGGGTTCTCCATGGATCCTGATAAGTTATCTGCAGTCCTGCAGTGGCCTCGCCCAGTTGGTCTTTGCTCTATTCAACATTTTTTGGGCTTTGCCAATTACTATAGGAAGTTTATTAAAAACTTTTCTTCCTTGGTTAAACCTATCATTGACATGACCCGTAAAGAGAATGATCCACTCCATTGGTCACCTACTGCCATTAAGGCCTTGGATAGTCTTAAGACTGCCTTTGCTGCCGCTCCAGTACTGGCTCATCCTAACCCTGTCTTGCCTTTCGTTTTTGAGGTTGATGTGTCTGAGACTGGAGTAGGTGCCCTCTTGTCTCAATGTCCTACGCCTGACGGTTCCTTGCATCTGTGCAGTTTCTTCTCTAAGAAATTGTCTCCAGCGGAGTGCAATTATGAAATTGGCGACAGGGAATTACTGGCCATAATTTTGGCACTCAAGGAATGGAGGCACCTTCTCGAGGGTACTTGCGTACCAGTGCTAATTCTTACTGACCACAAGAATTTGACCTATTTATCCAAAGCAAAACGTTTGTCGCTCCGACAGGCCAGATGGGCGCTATTTTTGTCTCAGTTTAATTATGTGGTCTCCTACCTGCCTGGTAGTAAGAATGTTAGGGCTGATGCCCTCTCTCATCAATTTTTGCCTCTGTCCAAGGAGGAGTCTGTACCTATTCCAGTTTTACCTCCTGACCAAATTTTGGCCACCATACGTACTAATTTGACTTCTCCCTTAGGGGAGGAGATCCTGGCTGCACAAACTAATGCACCTCCTGAGAAACCTAGTGGTAACTGCTTTGTACCTGAGAATCTTCGAACTAAACTATTGCACACTTACCACTATCCTAAAGCTGCAGGTCATCCGGGCAAGAACCAAATCATTTGGTCTGTCACTCGACAATTCTGGTGGCCAGGTCTTCGTTCTGATGTTGCTGCATATGTTGCCTCCTGCTCAGTCTGTGCACAGAATAAGACTCCTCGATGTCTACCTGTGGGTCTTATTCAACCTATTGCTAATGGTGAGCATCCTTAGACACATCTTTCCATGGACTTCATTGTCGAGCTCCCTGTTTCCAATGGCAATACTGTTATCCTAATGGTGGTTGACCGTTTTTCTAAAATGTCACATTGCATTCCCTTGAAGAAGTTGCCTACTGCTCAGGAGCTTGCTTCAATTTTTGCCTGGGAGGTCTTCCGTTTACATGGGTTACCCAAGGAGATAGTGTCGGACTGGGGTAGCCAGTTTGTCTCCAGATTTTGGCGTTCCTTTTGTGCTCAAATGGGGATCCAGCTTTCCTTCTCCTTGGCATATCACCCTCAATCCAATGGGGCTGCGGAATGGTCTAATTAAGCTCTGGTTCCTCCGTTGCTATGTCTCAGATCACCACAATAATTGGTCTGAACTGTTACCTTGGGCAGAGTTTGCTCGTAATAGTGCTATTAATGCTTCCTCCAAGTTATCCCCGTTCATGGCGAATTATGGGTTTCAACCATCCTTGTTGCCCGATTCATTCATGTCTCAGGGTTTTCCGGCTTTGGAGGAGCATCTCCAGCAACTCTGTTCCACATGGGTGCAGATTCAGGATTGCCTTCATCATTCTATGCAGCGCAAAAGTTCCAGGCTGATCATAGGCTTCTGCCCGCGCCTTACTACCAGGTTGGTGAGAGGGTTTGGCTGTCGTCCCACAACTTGAACCTCCATGTGCCTTCCAATAAACTGGCTTCCCGTTATGTTGATCCTTTTTGGATACTCCAACGGGTCAATCCTGTGGCCTACGCTCTTGACCTTCCTCCTGCAATGCGCATCCCCAATGTTTTTCATGTCTCCCTCTTGAAACCATTGTTTTGTAATCGGTTTACCACTGTGTTGCCTCGTCCCCATCCTATCTTTGTTGACAACCATAAAGAATATGAGGTCAGCAGCATTATTGACTCTCATATGTCCAGGGGCCGCGTACAGTATTTGGTTCACTGGAGCGTTCATGGGCTCCCTCCTCTGATGTTCATGCTCCCGCCCTCCTCTGTGCCTTCCATGCCCATTTCCCCAATAAGCCTTTTGTTCTCCCGCGGGGAGGGGTCATTGAGGAGAGGGTACTGTCAGGGTTTTTCCCCTGCTTTGTTTGCCATGTGCTGCTGGCAGCCATTTTAATCGCCTTTCTTACTGAATCTGGTTCAGAGTGTGTGATGCTGCTCATTTCCTGAACGCCCTCTTACAGACTGTTGTACATCATCCGTGTGAGACAGGTTGCGTTCTCAGAATTATGATGTCATCACTTATTATTTTAAGGGCCTCTGTTCAGTATGCTTTGCCCTTGCGTTGTCTCAGACCTGTTTGTGAGTTTGTTTTCCAGTTCCCTTTGTATTACCTGGCTAGTCTGATGTCTCTTCTGGTTCCTGAACCCTGGCTTGTTCCTGACTTTGCTGTTCTCCTTGTTCCTGATTCTGGCTCGTCTGACTACTCGCTTTGGCTCCTGACTCGGCTCGTCTAACTACCAGCTCTGCTTTTGACTCCTGGCTTGTTATTTGACTTGTGGACTTTTTATTATTTTTGTTATTAATAAAGGTGTGATTATTTTTGCACTTCTCATCTCAGTCTGATTCCTGGCATCCTGACACACAGGTAAAGGTATTGGCCAGTTTAAGAGCCTTGATCCTGTCCTTGATCTCCTCTACTGTAGTCTCTACTGAAATCAGATAAGACAGGGCATCGCACCAATACGATGCTGCTCCCGCAACCGTGGCAATACTTGCCGCAGGTTGCCACTGTAAACCCTGATGGACATACATCTTTTTAAAATAAGCCTCCAGCTTTTTATCTATAGTATCCTTAATGGAACAACTATCCTCTATAGGAATGGTAGTTCTCTTAGCTAGATTAGAAATAGCACCTTCTACCTTAGGAACCGTGTGCCATGAGTCTAGAATAGAGTTAGCAATAGGAAACATCTTTTTAAAAACAAGGGATAGGGAAAATGGGACCCCTGGCTTATACCATTCCTGTGCTATAACTTCTGAAATGTTCCTAGGAACAGGAAAAACATCATCAGAAGAAGAAGAATCATAAACTCTATCCAGCTTAGAAGACATTTTTTGGTTGGCAGCAACCGAAGGTTCAAAGTCGTCCAAAGTAGCTAGAACCTCCTTCAGAAGTAACCGAAGATGTTCAAGCTTAAATCTAAAATTAACCTCTTCAGATTCTAAAGATTTCACTGCCAGTCAGAGAGGCCTATTTAAGACATCGCTGAATGCGGAGAGCAATACGCTCTCCACATTTAACATTGCACCAGCAGCTCACAAGAGCTGCTGGTGCAACATCGCCCCCTGCTGACTCGCGGCCAATGGGCCGCCAGCAGGGGGTGTAAATCAACCCGATCGTACTCGATTGGGTTGAATTGTTGCAATTCCTGTCCGCCTGCTCAGAGCCAGAAACACGGGCCGTCAAGCTCCTTTCGGAGCTTGATAGATAGGCCCCATCGTCTGAAATTTCCCCTTTAGAAGCTACTGAAGTATTTTCCTCATCAGACAATTGAGAAAGGTTGACCAGCACAGATTTAAAGGGGTCAGAAGCCTTACTAGCGGTCAGATGTTTAGATTTTCTCTTACGCTTCCTGAAGAGGTGATCTGAACGGCAAAATCCCCAGGTAAATAAACACCCCCAGGTGGTTGAGAGGACACAGAAGGCACAGTATGGGAAACAACCAAGACTTGGGACGTCACGCACAGCATTATCCTGAGAGACATTTGGCTCTGAAGGGGGTAATTTGTCTTTAAATTTTAAAGTTTTGGATAAGCATGAGGAACAAAATTGCATTGGCAAAACAATTTGATCCTCCAGACATAGTAAGCATTTATCAATAGACATAGATTGATCTAACTCTGAATCCATTTTACAGATTCAACAGATAATTCATTTGAAAGAATAAAAACTGACAAAAATATATTAGAATTTGTCATTTTTGCAAACAATAAAGAATCCTTCAAAACAACCTCTTAGATTGCCTGAAGCTCCTACCGGACCGGAATTGACACCCACCAGACAGAGGAAAAACAAAACTATTCTGTAAGGATCTTCTCCTTCTTGCTTGAAAAAAATGATCCGTTGATGAAAAGGATATTAAAACTTAGCATCCGACAGAGCCCTGCTATGCTATACCCCTCAGCGCAATGTAAACTCACTAGGCTTCCCTCCGGAAAATCGGAAGTGCAGGTGTCACATGAGCGAAGATAAAAACTAACTGCGCCACTAGAAAGAGTGCAAAAATTAAACTGCTCAAGGATTTACCATTAATAAAAATAGGCCTCTCAACCTGTCTGCCAAACACAAACAACGTGCCCTGTATTCCGGTAATGAAAAACACCACTTCTGGCCTTTATCTTTCAATAAAGATTTGAGTCCCTCCAGCCAAATAACGTCTCAATAATTAACCCATAACTGTATGTCCTCCAAATACAGTATCCTTATTCATAAGGAAATATATGTCCCATTGTCATAATCTGTCCTAAGTATCCTGTAGCGGAGAGCAATATTAAAATACTCCCAATAACCGGACGAAACACAGTTTGGGAGTCAATAACTCACGACCCAGCCAGTTTTCAGGTTTAAAACAGAAAAACTGGCTGGGTTGTGAATTGCTGATTCCCTATGCAGGACATTGTTCCCTGGTGTTAACCCTTGGTATCCGGTTGGTACCGTTACAATTGGTGGCAAGCGTTGGGATCAGACCTTACAGCCGAAAAGCGCAATTCGTGCAATTGTAACTGCCGAATAAGAAAAGGGAATGGCAAGCAGAATACAGTGAAAGAACCGACTACCGAAGTGAATGGAGACGGATTATTCTAAGCTAAAGAGACAAACGTTAAAGGAACTGCTAGAAGCCAGGGGAAAGATAGCCAGCAGCAAACCCAAGGCTATATTAATTGCTGAGCTGATGGAGGGAGACAGAGCTCGCAGCGCTACGCCTCCAGCAGCCATGGAGGAGACCCTATACCAGAGGGAAATGAGGACCAGGCTGGAATTTTTACCCCAACCTGTACCACGGGATATGCTATCCGTGGTAATGGCAGATGTGCAGGAGTACGTGATGGCACACAGTCCGCGGAATGCATCCTCCCGAGCAGAATCCATTTTGGACGCACTCAGCAACCCAGTAAGACCTAAAATCCCACCGCTGCCACCAATTGTAGCGGAGAGCAATATTAAAATACTCCCAATAACCGGACGAAACACAGTTTGGGAGTCAATAACTCACGACCCAGCCAGTTTTCTGTTTTAAAACCTGAAAACTGGCTGGGTTGTGAATTGCTGATTCCCTATGCAGGACATTGTTCCCTGGTGTTAACCCTTGGTATCCGGTTGGTACCGTTACATATCCTTCTTATAAAGGATATATGATAAAGAGGATTAACCTCTTAAGTGCTGCTGCCCATCATACCTAGAAGGATAAGGCACTTACCTGAGATCCAGTTGCAGGACAGATACTGCTATGTAGGTGTGACAGGCACTTCGCTCCCTGTCATGGACCTGTAGAAAAACAAAGAACAGACAGCTAGATTACGAGTTTTGCGTTATGGCTACTCCCTAATATCGTGTACGTTATTTCCATTGCGTATCTTTTATAACGTAGGTATTACGAGTCTGTAAACAACCTCATAACGCGTCTCGGTAACACGACTACCGCGTTTATTTAATAAGCGTAATCACGGGCGCGCTAAAGATTCTCCCATAGAGATCAATGCTAAATGAAATAATCACAGATTTTTCATCTAACACTCGATCTTGCGAGAAATACACACTGCTCTGTCATATTATGTATACGAAATAATGCACAACAAAAACACAGCTCAAATGTACAAACAATCGCTCACGCAACATAGCACGTACGCATTACACATTCACAATCTGAGAGTTTGTTTGGGTGAATGTGCAAGTGTTTTGTTCCTACATTCATTATATAAACACATTTACACACAAGCACATTCAATACATACACTTATCACTAACACTACATACACTCCATACCCCATTCCCTTTCATCCCATACCCTATTCCCTTTAAGCTCATACCCCATTCCCTTTCATCACATAGGTTTTTGTTTTCTTAAAAAAACTTATTGTTTACATATCCTCATTTTCCACATATACGTTTGTCTGTTTAATACCCTTTACCCTCTTTTATTTATAGCCCATTCAAACTTTCAGCACTTTTTACTTTTTGTTCATTATTTTGACCCCCTTTCATTTAGGAACCTTCACATTTTGTTTGAGTATGTCAGGATGGGGGGATAGGGGTCAGATTAGCCCGCAGCTATTAGAGCTCTTTAGGTAGGAGGCTAGGGCTGAGTTCAGGGATGAGCTTGTAGATGAGGTTAGGCAGGAGAGAGGAAGGGGGAGAGGAAGAGGGGGGAGGAACGGGACAGGAAGGGGGAGAGGAAGGGGTGGGTGGACCCAGCCTCATTGTTGAAGATGAATAAGTGGCTGGGCCCAGTAGTGTGCAGCGTAGACAATGAGCTTTACAGTCCGGGGAACAGAGGTTCACATCGCAGGGGAAGCCCAGGCAGAGGGAGGAGATATATACCATGGATGAGAAGGAGGCTTTTATAGAGGCTTATATGGAGAGGGCTAGGAGGCTGCAGGCACCGAGGGCCACCCCTTCGGAAAAGAGGAAGTTGTGGATCGAGATCAGGGATGCCGTAAATGCAGTGGGGGGTCTATAACAGGGATGTGAAGTCTATTCAGCACCGTTACCGGGACTGCAGAGCTGAACTGAAAAGAAAGCTCACAAGGGAGAGGGAATACCTAGCCGGGACCGGTGGTGGTCCGAAAATAATTTTTAAGTATTCCAGCTGGGAGGAAATGCTGCATCCCAACATCTCTGAGGTTACCATAGTCGGTATCGGATGCGTTGATACCGGGAGCCTGCCCCTCTCATCTGCCGGTAATCTCATTTACTAATCTCTTTACATCCACCTCATAACCCATTCACATGCAAAAAAAATATTTAAGGATATGACTAACGCAATTACGCTTTTTTATACATTAATACGTAAAGGCATTCACAATTACCTTACAAAAGTTGCATTTCAAGAAAAGCCATCACATTAGTATCTAGTCTACAGATTAGGTGTGCATTTAAACAGATTTAAGGCAAACGCAAAAAGACATTCAGACTGACCATATAGATGGGTTTGCAAATGCTGAAATCGCATTGATTGCTTTTGCTTACAATAGAATTACGAAGGCAGCCTCATTAATACCCTTTCAAATAGAACATTTACATCTTTATTTGGAACTGTGATAATATCTCGATTTCTTTCTTTTTCAAAAATACAGAGTCTGAGCCCGGGGAGAAGGAAGCACAGCACCCACAGGCTTCTCCTTCACCCAGGCATAAGAGTGGTGCAGATGACTCGCCACCTCGGGGAGACCTGGAAGACATCCCTGCACCATCATCCACTGAAGAAGCCCCCACTGCAGAAGAGACCCCTGCAGCAGCCCCTCATGCACCAGCAGCCCGCCATGCATCAGCTCCACAGGAGAACATCACCCCAGAGATAGCAGAGGTGCAGATCTTGAATAATTTCCTCAAGGAGATGCGTGCCTCCCGGAGGGAACAGGTGGAATGCAGAGTGTACCTGACAGGAGTACTGAATGATATTCGCGAAGGACAAAGAGATATTTTGAATGCTCTTAAGGATATGTTGCAGGTCCTCCGGGAGGTGCCAAATGCACCATCTGCTCATGCACGATCTGCTCCTGGGCCTCCTCCATCTTCTCCTATGCCTCAATCTCCTCCTCAGCCGGGTGATCCCTAAACCACTCACAGTACTCCTCCTCCCCCTTTTCCCCAAACATCTCCTATGAGAACTCGTCGGAGGGGGCAGTTGTCCCCCCCCCAGAGCCTCAGTCTTGTGGAAAGAGGGGAAGGAAGAGGAAGTAATTTTGTATATATTTTCATTTATTTAATGTGTAAAGGATAGGTATGTGATGAATGGTCTTCTTACACTTGTGGAGCATACCCTGTATTTAATGTGTAATGGATAGGTATGTGATCATATGGTCTTCTTACACTTGTGGAGCACACCCTGTATTTAATGTGTAAAGGATAGGTATGTGATGATGTGGTCTTCTTACACTTGTGGAGCACACCCTGTATTTAATGTGTAATGGATAGGTATGTGATCATATGGTCTTCTTACACTTGTGGAGCACACCCTGTATTTAATGTGTAAAGGATAGGTATGTGATGATGTGGTCTTCTTACACTTGTGGAGCACACCCTGTATTTAATGTGTAATGGATAGGTATGTGATGATGTGGTCTTCTTACACTTGTGGAGCACACCCTGTATTTAATGTGTAAAGGATAGGTATGTGATGATGTGGTCTTCTTACACTTGTGGAGCACACCCTGTATTTAATGTGTAATGGATAGGTATGTGATGATGTGGTCTTCTTACACTTGTGGAGCACACCCTGTATTTAATGTGTAAAGTATAGGTATGTGATGATATGGTCTTCTTACACTTGTGGAGCACACCCTGTATTTAATGTGTAATGGAGAGGTATGTGATGCTGTGGTCTTCTTACACTTGTGGAGCACACTCTGTATTTAATGTGTAAAGGATAATTATGTGATGATGTGGTCTTCTTACACTTGTGGAGCACACCCTGTATTTAATGTGTAAAGGATAATTATGTGATGATGTGGTCTTCTTACACTTGTGGAGCACACCCTGTATTTAATGTGTAAAGGATAATTATGTGATGATGTGGTCTTCTTACACTTGTGGAGCACACCCTGTATTTAATGTGTAATGGATAGGTATGTGATGATGTGGTCTTCTTACACTTGTGGAGCACACCCTGTATTTAATATGTAAAGGATAGGTATGTGATGATGTGGTCTTCTTACACTTGTGGAGCACACCCTGTATTTAATGTGTAATGGATAGGTCTGTGATGATATGGTCTTCTTACACTTGTGGAGCACACCCTGTATTTAATGTGTAAAGGATAGGTATGTGATGATGTGGTCTTCTTACACTTGTGGAGCACACTCTGTATTTAATGTGTAATGGATAGGTATGTGATGATGTGGTCTTCTTACACTTGTGGAGCACACCCTGTATTTAATGTGTAAAGTATAGGTATGTGATGATATGGTCTTCTTACACTTGTGGAGCACACCCTGTATTTAATGTGTAATGGAGAGGTATGTGATGCTGTGGTCTTCTTACACTTGTGGAGCACACTCTGTATTTAATGTGTAAAGGATAATTATGTGATGATGTGGTCTTCTTACACTTGTGGAGCACACCCTGTATTTAATGTGTAAAGGATAATTATGTGATGATGTGGTCTTCTTACACTTGTGGAGCACACCCTGTATTTAATGTGTAAAGGATAATTATGTGATGATGTGGTCTTCTTACACTTGTGGAGCACACCCTGTATTTAATGTGTAATGGATAGGTATGTGATGATGTGGTCTTCTTACACTTGTGGAGCACACCCTGTATTTAATATGTAAAGGATAGGTATGTGATGATGTGGTCTTCTTACACTTGTGGAGCACACCCTGTATTTAATGTGTAATGGATAGGTCTGTGATGATATGGTCTTCTTACACTTGTGGAGCACACCCTGTATTTAATGTGTAAAGGATAGGTATGTGATGATGTGGTCTTCTTACACTTGTGGAGCACACTCTGTATTTAATGTGTAATGGATAGGTATGTGATGATGTGGTCTTCTTACACTTGTGGAGCACACCCTGTATTTAATCTGTAATGGATAGGTATGTGATGATGTGGTCTTCTTACACTTGTGGAGCAAACTCTGTATTTAATGTGTAAAGGATAGGTATGTGATGATGTGGTCTTCTTACACATGTGGAGCACACCCTGTATTTAATGTGTAATGGATAGGTATGTGATGATATGGTCTTCTTACACTTGTGGAGCACACCTTGTATTTAATGTGTAAAGGATAGGTATGTGATGATGTGGTCTTCTTACACTTGTTGAGCACACCCTGTATTTAATGTGTAATGGATAGGTATGTGATGATATGGTCTTCTTATACTTGTGGAGCACACCCTGTATTTAATGTGTAATGGATAGGTATGTGATGATGTGGTCTTCTTACACTTGTGGAGCACACCCTGTATTTAATGTGTAATGGATAGGTATGTGATGATGTGGTCTTCTTACACTTGTGGAGCACACCCTGTATTTAATGTGTAAAGGATAGGTATGTGATGATGTGGTCTTCTTATACTTGTGGAGCACACTCTGTATTTAATGTGTAAAGGATAATTATGTGATGATGTGGTCTTCTTACACTTGTGGAGCACACCCTGTATTTAATGTGTAAAGGATAATTATGTGATGATGTGGTCTTCTTACACTTGTGGAGCACACCCTGTATTTAATGTGTAAAGGATAATTATGTGATGATGTGGTCTTCTTACACTTGTGGAGCACACCCTGTATTTAATGTGTAATGGATAGGTATGTGATGATGTGGTCTTCTTACACTTGTGGAGCACACCCTGTATTTAATATGTAAAGGATAGGTATGTGATGATGTGGTCTTCTTACACTTGTGGAGCACACCCTGTATTTAATGTGTAATGGATAGGTCTGTGATGATATGGTCTTCTTACACTTGTGGAGCACACCCTGTATTTAATGTGTAAAGGATAGGTATGTGATGATGTGGTCTTCTTACACTTGTGGAGCACACTCTGTATTTAATGTGTAATGGATAGGTATGTGATGATGTGGTCTTCTTACACTTGTGGAGCACACCCTGTATTTAATCTATAATGGATAGGTATGTGATGATGTGGTCTTCTTACACTTGTGGAGCACACCCTGTATTTAATGTGTAAAGGATAATTATGTGATGATGTGGTCTTCTTACACATGTGGAGCACACCCTGTATTTAATGTGTAATGGATAGGTATGTGATGATATGGTCTTCTTACACTTGTGGAGCACACCCTGTATTTAATGTGTAAAGGATAGGTATGTGATGATGTGGTCTTCTTACACTTGTTGAGCACACCCTGTATTTAATGTGTAATGGATAGGTATGTGATGATATGGTCTTCTTATACTTGTGGAGCACACCCTGTATTTAATGTGTAATGGATAGGTATGTGATGATGTGGTCTTCTTACACTTGTGGAGCACACCCTGTATTTAATGTGTAATGGATAGGTATGTGATGATGTGGTCTTCTTACACTTGTGGAGCACACCCTGTATTTAATGTGTAAAGGATAGGTATGTGATGATGTGGTCTTCTTATACTTGTGGAGCACACTCTGTATTTTATGTGTAAAGGATAGGTATGTGATGATGTGGTCTTCTTATACTTGTGGAGCACACTCTGTATATAATGTGTAAAGGATAGGTATGTGATGATGTGGTCTTCTTATACTTGTGGAGCACACCCTGTATTTAATGTGTAAAGGATAGGTATGTGATGATGTGGTCTTCTTATACTTGTGGAGCACACTCTGTATATAATGTGTAAAGGATAGGTATGTGATGATGTGGTCTTCTTACACTTGTGGAGCACACTCTGTATATAATGTGTAAAGGATAGGTATGTGATGATGTGGTCTTCTTACACTTGTGGAGCACACCCTGTATTTAATGTGTAATGGATAGGTATGTGATGATGTGGTCTTCTTACACTTGTGGAGCACACCCTGTATTTAATGTGTAAAGGATAGGTATGTGATGATGTGGTCTTCTTATACTTGTGGAGCACACTCTGTATTTAATGTGTAAAGGATAATTATGTGATGATGTGGTCTTCTTACACTTGTGGAGCACACCCTGTATTTAATGTGTAAAGGATAATTATGTGATGATGTGGTCTTCTTAAACTTGTGGAGCACACCCTGTATTTAATGTGTAAAGGATAATTATGTGATGATGTGGTCTTCTTACACTTGTGGAGCACACCCTGTATTTAATGTGTAATGGATAGGTATGTGATCATGTGGTCTTCTTACACTTGTGGAGCACACCCTGTATTTAATATGTAAAGGATAGGTATGTGATGATGTGGTCTTCTTACACTTGTGGAGCACACCCTGTATTTAATGTGTAATGGATAGGTATGTGATGATATGGTCTTCTTATACTTGTGGAGCACACCCTGTATTTAATGTGTAATGGATAGGTATGTGATGATGTGGTCTTCTTACACTTGTGGAACACACCCTGTATTTAATGTGTAAAGGATAGGTATGTGATGATGTGGTCTTCTTACACTTGTGGAGCACACTCTGTATTTAATGTGTAATGGATAGGTATGTGATGATGTGGTCTTCTTACACTTGTGGAGCACACCCTGTATTTAATCTGTAATGGATAGGTATGTGATGATGTGGTCTTCTTACACTTGTGGAGCACACCCTGTATTTAATGTGTAAAGGATAATTATGTGATGATGTGGTCTTCTTACACTTGTGGAGCACACCCTGTATTTAATGTGTAAAGGATAGGTATGTGATGATGTGGTCTTCTTACACATGTGGAGCACACCCTGTATTTAATGTGTAATGGATAGGTATGTGATGATATGGTCTTCTTACACTTGTGGAGCACACCCTGTATTTAATGTGTAAAGGATAGGTATGTGATGATGTGGTCTTCTTACACTTGTTGAGCACACCCTGTATTTAATGTGTAATGGATAGGTATGTGATGATATGGTCTTCTTATACTTGTGGAGCACACCCTGTATTTAATGTGTAATGGATAGGTATGCGATGATGTGGTCTTCTTACACTTGTGGAGCACACCCTGTATTTAATGTGTAAAGGATAGGTACGTGATGATGTGGTCTTCTTATACTTGTGGAGCACACTCTGTATTTAATGTGTAAAGGATAGGTATGTGATGATGTGGTCTTCTTATACTTGTGGAGCACGCTCTGTATATAATGTGTAAAGGATAGGTATGTGATGATGTGGTCTTCTTATACTTGTGGAGCACACCCTGTATTTAATGTGTAAAGGATAGGTATGTGATGATGTGGTCTTCTTATACTTGTGGAGCACACTCTGTTTATAATGTGTAAAGGATAGGTATGTGATGATGTGGTCTTCTTACACTTGTGGAGCACACTCTGTATATAATGTGTAAAGGATAGGTATGTGATGATGTGGTCTTCTTACACTTTTGGAGCACACCCTGTATTTAATGTGTAATGGATTGGTATGTGATGATGTGGTCTTCTTACACTTGTGGAGCACACCCTGTATTTAATGTGCAATGGATAGGTATGTGACGATGTGGTCTTCTTACACTTGTGGAGCACACTCTGTATTTAATGTGTAAAGGATAGGTATGTGATGATGTGGTCTTCTTACACTTATGGAGCACACTCTGTATTTAATGTGTAAAGGATAGGTATGTGATGATTTGGTCTTCTTACACTTGTGGAGCACACTCTGTATATAATCTGCTTCTATGGGACCGGGTCCATGGAGGCAGATTGTTTGCAGAGTGTGTTTTATAAGTGTGTGGAGACCACATCATCACATGCTGTCCTTGTTGATTACAAACTGTTCTCCTAATCTCAAACAAAATGACCATTACAATTATGCATGATGGCATATCACTGTTTTGATGCCAACAACACAGCTTAAAGGGACAGTCATAAAATGAATTATTGTTGGTTACAAAGAAAACCCTTTTCATACGCATTATAGAAAACCCTTTCAGACTGTTATAGAAATACGTGTTTTACTTCTGTGATTAACCTTGTATCTATGCCTCTTAAAAATGACCCCTTATTTCTGTTCTTTTGACAGACCTGCATTTCAGCCAATCAGTGATCACTCCAGGGTAACTATACTGCATGAGCTCAATGTTTTCTATATGAAACACATTAACTAATGCCCTCTAGTGGTCAAAATGCATTCAGATTAGATGCACTCTTTAAGGTCTAAGAAATGAGCAGATGAACTTCCTAGGTTTAGCTTTCAACTAAGAACACCAAGAGAACAAAGATAAATTGGGGATAAAAGTTTAATAGAAATTTGAAGAAAATTGCATTTTTTCATATTTAAATCATTAATGTTTTGCTTGACTTGACTGTCCCTTTAAACAATAACATATGCTAACATATACTAATCCTTAGGGCTTGTTGGTATATCTAAGAAAATATTTGAATAGGATACTAAGCCTGTATGCCATATTTCTCTCGGCGTGTTAAATAAATTATATATTTTTAAACCTACATTATAGTGTTTGAATTTTTTAAGAAAGACATTTCATTTAGAAGGTTTATGAAAGCAGAACATTTGCTTACATGATTTTGAGAGAGTAACATTTTTTTTTAATTTTTTTTTTTTAAATCTTTTATTTTAGTTTGTTTCCAACAAAGGTGTCTCAAGGTGAATTTACATGGTACAGATTTATGTAAATATAATGAAAACAATATTCAAAAGTAACCAACAACACATAATATTCTAATATACCAGTCTTTGATATACCTTCATGATTTAAACAAGAAAGAAAAGAAAAAGTAAAGGAATTACCAAACTACGTATGCACCTATTGTTGGAATTAGGGGGTTGCCCTACATTTCCACTTTTTTAAAATCAAGTATCGCACAGCCAAGATAACTAGGTTGATAATTTTAATTTCTTTCATGTAATTAGCAAGAGTCCATGAGCTAGTGACGTATGGGATATACATTCCTACCAGGAGGGGCAAAGTTTCCCAAACCTCAAAATGCCTATAAATACACCCCTCACCACACCCACAAATCAGTTTTGCAAACTTTGCCTCCTATGGAGGTGGTGAAGTAAGTTTGTGCTAGATTCTACGTTGATATGCGCTCCGCAGCAGGTTGGAGCCCGGTTTTCCTCTCAGCGTGCAGTGAATGTCAGAGGGATGTGAGGAGAGTATTGCCTATTTGAATTCAATGATCTAATTCTACGGGGTCTATTTCATAGGTTCTCTGTTATCGGTCGTAGAGATTCATCTCTTACCTCCCTTTTCAGATCGACGATATACTCTTATATATACCATTACCTCTGCTGATTCTCGTTTCAGTACTGGTTTGGCTTTCTACTACATGTAGATGAGTGTCCTGGGACGATATCTTGGTACTTCCTCAGTCTTCACATTTAGCAGAATCTCATACGAATCGACTTGTGTTGTTTCTTCAAGATCATGGTTGGAGGATCAATTTACCGAAAAGTTAATTGATTCCTCAGACAAGGGTAACCTTTTTAGGTTTCCAGATAGATTCAGCGTCCATGACTCTGTCTCTGACAGACAAGAGACGTCTAAAATTGATCTCAGCTTGTCGAAACCTTCAATCACAATCATTCCCTTCGGTAGCCTTATGCATGGAAATTCTAGGTCTTATGACCGCTGCATCGGACGCGATCCCCTTTGCTCGTTTTCACATGCGACCTCTTCAGCTCTGTATGCTGAACCAGTGGTGCAGGGATTACACAAAGATATCTCAATTAATATCTTTAAAACCGATTGTACGACACTCTCTGACGTGGTGGACAGATCACCATCGTTTAGTTCAGGGGGCTTCTTTTGTTCTTCCGACCTGGACTGTAATTTCAACAGATGCAAGTCTGACAGGTTGGGGAGCTGTTTGGGGGTCTCTGACAGCACAAGGGGTTTGGGAATCTCAGGAGGTGAAATTACCAATCAATATTTTGGAACTCTGTGCAATTTTCAGAGCTCTTCAGTCATGGCCTCTTCTAAAGAGAGAATCGTTCATTTGTTTTCAGACAGACAATGTCACAACTGTGGCATACATCAATCATCAAGGAGGGACTCACAGTCCTCTGGCTATGAAAGAAGTATCTCGAATACTGGTATGGGCGGAATCCAGCTCCTGTCTAGTTTCTGCGGTTCATATCCCAGGTATAGACAATTGGGAAGCGGATTATCTCAGTCGCCAAACGTTACATCCGGGCGAATGGTCTCTTCACCCAGAGGTTTTTCTTCAGATTGTTCATATGTGGGGACTTCCAGAAATAGATCTGATGGCCTCTCATCTAAACAAGAAACTTCCCAGGTATCTGTCCAGATCCAGGGATCCTCAAGCGGAAGCAGTGGATGCATTGTCACTTCCTTGGAAGTATCATCCTGCCTATATCTTTCTGCCTCTAGTTCTTCTTCCAAGAGTAATCTCCAAGATTCTGAAGGAATGCTTGTTTGTTCTGCTGGTGGCTCCAGCATGGCCTCACAGGTTTTGGTATGCGGATCTTGTCCGGATGGCCTCTTGCCAACCGTGGACTCTTCCGTTAAGACCAGACCTTCTGTCGCAAGGTCCTTTTTTCCATCAGAATCTCAAATCCTTAAATTTAAAGGTATGGAGATTGAACGCTTGATTCTTAGTCAAAGAGGTTTCTCTGATTCTGTGATTAATACTATGTTACAGGCTCGTAAATCCATATCTAGGGAGATATATTATAGAGTCTGGAAGACTTATATTTCTTGGTGTCTTTCTCATCGTTTTTCCTGGCATTCTTTTAGAATTCCGAGAATTTTACAGTTTCTTCAGGATGGTTTGGATAAAGGTTTGTCTGCAAGTTCTTTGAAAGGACAAATCTCTGCTCTTTCTGTTCTTTTTCACAGAAAGATTGCTAATCTTCCTGATATTCATTGTTTTGTACAAGCTTTGGTTCGTATAAAACCTGTCATTAAGTCAATTTCTCCTCCTTGGAGTTTGAATTTGGTTGGCAGGGAGCGAACATCTGGGACAGCAGTTGAAATCTGGGCTTCTGCATCTGAAACCTTTCTCAGGAGTAAAAAAGGTCATGCGTAGAAGTTTTAAATGAGATTCTCTCCAGGAGGATGAGAGAGTAATTCGTGAAACCTCAGTAATTGAGAGTTCAACTATATTACTTTCTTCCAAATTTTGTTGCAAGATTGCTCCCCATTTGGTAGTGATGTTTTTCCATGTCAGGAACTTGTTTTAAGGAACTTAAATCAGAATAGATAGGGGAAATTGCCATGAGACCATTTTTATCTAATGTTAACCATTTCTCCATGGGTCCCATTGTCCAGTTCCAGCCGAATTCGTCGACAATACTCATAGCATAATGTCTTGCTTGTAGGTATGCAAAGAATTCTTTATGGGAGAGACTAAATTCCTCTCTCAAGGAGCCAAAAGACTTTATACATTTTCTATCTAGGTCTAGTAATTGAGAAACTTTATTTAGACCCAAAACTTTCCACTTCTGAAATTGAGATGTCTGAATTCCTGCTTGAAAAAAGGGATTACCAGTTAGAGGGATAAATTTGGATACTTTATGCTTTATTTTGAGGAGTTTACAGACTTTCCACCAAGCCTGTAATGGAGTAAACACGGTTTTCAGGTTTTTAAGTTCTCTGGGGAGAGAGGAAGCAGTGCAATGGATGATTGCAGAGGGATCAAACGGGTTTGTTATATTTTTCTCAAGTTCATTGGTGGTAACATAATCCTTCTCGAATATCCAGTCCATAATTAGGCGAACCAAAAAAGCTTAATTGTATATTTTAATGTCTGGCAAAGCCAGTCCTGCATATTTTCTGGGGAGAGAAAGTTTAGGTAGGGAGATTCTAGGTTTCTTGTTTTGCCAAATAAATTTCCTCAACACCATATTATGAAGGAGGATATCTTTTCCCTTAAGAATCACAGGGATGTTTTGTAGGACATATAATAGTTTCGGGAGGCAAATCATTTTATAAAGGGCAATTCGACCCGAAAGAGAAAGGGGAACACCTTGCCATTTTTTTAAGTCCTCCTTAATTTTCTTCAGTACTGGGGGAATGTTAAGATTATACCATTCGTCTGGGTTGGAAGATACTGTGATGCCTAGATAAGTAAAGAAATCATCCACTATCTTAAATGGCATATCCAGGGGGGGGGGTCCTTGGGTTGTTTAATCCATATAAGTTCAGATTTTGTAGTATTTACTTTATAACCTGAAAAGGAACCAAATTTTTTAATAAGTGAAATTAATTTCGGGATATTGTTACGGGTGTCAGAGATATAAATTAGGATATCATCCGCATATAGTGCGATTTTCATCTCTTTCTTACCGATCTTAATACCATTAAGGTGTTGTCTAACATATATGGCCAGCGGTTCGATGGAAATGTCGAAGAGAAGAGGAGAAAGAGGGCATCCCTGACGCGTTCCTCTTTGAAGAAAAATATTAGAAGAGAGTTTGCCATTAACTATCATCCTAGTAGAGGCAGATTTGTGGAGATTGTTAACAAAACTAAGAAAATTACCAATAAAGCCGAATTGCTGGAGAGAATAGGTGAGATGATCAAAATGAACTGAGTCGAATGCTTTTTCAGCATCGATTGAAATAATTGCAGCATCTAAAGTGTCCCCCTTTCCCCCTTCTCCTCCTCCTCCTCTGGAAAAATGGTCTATAGTTAAGAAGAGTTCCCTAATCTTTGCTGAAGAATTACGATTACGTAAAAAGCCTGCTTGATCAGAATGAATAATCTTAGGAAGAAGCAACTGAAGCCTTGAAGCTAAGATTGAGGCCATTATTTTATAATCAACATTGAGCAGTGCTATAGGCCTATATGATTCTTTTTTGTCCGGCTCTTTTCTTGGTTTAAGAATTAAAGTGGTATATGAAGCTGCAAAGCTAAGTGGCGGAATAATACCCTTTATATATATGTCATTATAGACCGAGGAAAGGTAAGGTGAGATCTCTATTGATAATATCTTATAGAATTCATTAGGAAGGCCATCAGGGCCTGAGGCTTTATTTAAGGCAAGATCTTGAATTGCTCTGTTAATCTCTATTTCAGATATGGGACTATTGAGAGATTCAATTAGATCAGGAGTTAATGTACGAACGACAATATTTTGCCAGAATGATTCTTGCTCAGAAAGATTTGATTGTTTTAAAGAGTATAGGTCCTGATAATAGTTTGTAAAAACCTGGATGATTTCTTCTGAGGATGATACCTTTTTCTCTTCTAGCTTTAAAGACTCTATTAATGAAGAAGTTTTACTAGTTTTTACTAATCTAGCCAGAATTTTTCCGGTTTTACTTCCATACCTGTAAAGTTTTGCTTGAAGTTTCAAGTCCTTTTGAGTGGTTTTATGAAGTAAAAAAGCATCCCTCTCTTTTAATGCTTGGGTATATCTTAACCAGTTTCTTGCAGTTTTATTTAACAAATACGAATTGTATGAATTAGAAATAGATTTTATAATTTCTTTTTCCCTGTGTTTTGATTTCTTTGTCCTATTAATAGTGTAAGCTAGGATCTCCCCTCTCAGTACCGCATTGGCTGTTTCCCATAGGATAATCGGGCGATTTACATATTCCTGATTAAAAGAGATAAATTCTTGAAATTTAGAACTGAGACAGTTTTTAAATTTAAGGTCAGAAGCAAAATATGTTGGGAAAAAGAACCTGGAATATCTTGGAGTAAGATTATTGGGGTAAAGCTCTAGAAATATCGGGGCATGGTCTGAGATGCAAATAGGGAGAATTCCGGTAAGCACTCTTGACGTGCAGAGTCTTTCATCTAAGAGAATTACATCGATTCTTGATAAGGATTTATGTGCCTTAGAAATGCAAGAGAATTCCCTGGAGTCTGGATTTTGGATTCTCCATATGTCTCTAACTCCAAGAATCTGATAAAGTTTTAAATACATTTTTGTTTCTAGTTTATCTCTTTTGGTTCTAGAAAGAGCATTCTCATGCCTAAGTCTATCTAGAGGATGTTGGGGCGCCATATTTAGGTCCCCTCCGAGGATTAGGTAACCTTCTCTATATGTAATTAATTTAGCATAAAGGGTATCCCAGAAAGAAAAGCTAAAAATATTAGGAGCATAGATATTGCAGAATGTATAAATTATGTTAGCTATTTTGACTTTTGCAAATAGGAATCTCCCCTCCGAGTCAGCGAGGGTATTAAGAACTTGGTATTTTAGCCTTTTCCCCAATAATATTGCTACTCCTCCTTTCCTTTTGAACACTCGGGGAGGCTAACACCTCATTAACCCAGGAGGTTTTGAGTTTGAGAACTTCTTCCATCTTTAAGTGTGTCTCCTGCAGGAAGGCAATGTCAGAGTTTATTTTTCTTATCTGTGAGACAATTGACTTACGTTTAATAGGAGATGTGATGCCTCCTATATTCCAAGAGGTGACTTTTAAAGCAGATGGCATTTTTAATTAACAAAGGAACGAGAAAAAAAAAGGGGGGGGGGAGAGACAGAAGGGGGAGAGTTCACCAATCTGTAACCCAGTTTTGTTCCTAACCCAAAAAAAAAGTATCACAACATTTGATAAATCCATAGTTATGCATATTAAATTATTGTTATGGTTATTCAAAGCATCTTAATACGTGCAATTTCAAGACAGTGTGACAATGGACCCTGCTCCTAAATTTTCTGCTGGGAAGGTCTCAGTGCAGAATTTCTCAGCCTGTTTGGCTGAGTCAAAAAAGTGTGTTTGATCATTGATGGAAATTTTGAGTCTAGCTGGATAGATTATTGTGGCCTTGATGTTATGCTTTATTAATTTTGTGCAAGTTGGAGCTAGTTCTCCTCTTTTAGCAGCTGTTTCTGCAGAAAAGTCTTGAAAGATCATAATTTTTGCCTCTCCTAAGTATATAGGCTGATGTTTGCGGTAGTAATGTAAAAGTGTAATTTTGTCCTGAAAGTTTAAGACTTTCGCGATAATGGGCCTAGGTTTGGTCCTGGTACTTTCTTTATCAGTGATATATGGGCCTATCCGATGTACTCTCTATAATGTAAATTGTGATTGAGATTGTGGAATTTTTAGCAATTGGGGAATGGTAACAGTTAGTAATTTGTGCAAATCATCATATTGTTTGTCTTCCGGGACTCCAATAACTCTAAAGTTGTTTCTCCTAGTGCGGTTTTCAAGATCCTCTAGTTTGCTCTGTGCTTTTAACAGGGATGTATTTAACATTTCCAACTTAGAGTTCTGAGTTAGTGTCAGATCCTCCAAATCCGAGGTTCTCTGTTCTACCTCAGAGAGCCTAGCAGAGAATTGTTTAAATTCATTTGATAAGGATATAATATCCTGTTTAATTTCTGATTTGAGAGAATCGAATTTTGGAGTCAGTGCATCAGAAATGTTAGATACTAAAGCTTGAATGTCTAGCATGTCACCCGAATGTAGAGGATTAACAGTGGGGGTATGTATATCTGCTGTGATTTCAGTAATATTTTTGTTTCTCCTTTCCCTTTGACGGGCTGCCATAGCTGGAGGTGAAGATTTTGCTTGTGTGGAGACAAATTTGTCCATGTGAAAGGAGTGAGAAAAAAAAAGAAAAATGAAAAGTGATCAGTGTTTTTTTCTTCTTTTTTTTTTTTCTTTTTTTTTCTAAAAATTAGAAAAATAAGGACAAGGGGTAGTGATTGGGAAAATGTGAAATAGGGTTGGGTTGCTGTGAGATAAAGAAAAGGGATGTGATTTGTGTATGTGAGGGATTTAGGGCAGCTGTGATAGTCGGCTAGGGAAGTTTGTACTTTTTCAGCAGAAAGGCCTATTCAGTATGTTAGGATTATGCTTTGGTGAGGTTTATAGAGTCAGTAGAATTTAGAGGAGGAGAGAACAATAAGTACAATTGGATTATGAGTTTGTAATTCAAAGGAGTTTTTAGGAGAGGGGGTTTTAAGCAGTGTAACCTATCAGTCAAAGGTTTTCTGATTATATTAAATGTAATCTAAGGCATACAGGTATGAACCAAATATTAATTTGTCTAAAAAAGTGTTTCCCCTATCCTTCCTATCCTCTTCTCCCTCTCTCCTTCAGGAACAAAGAGAAAAAAAAAAAAAAGTACTTAAGGTATATCGAGATCAGCCAGTAGCATAAGTAACCAAGATACAATGTTAAACTTTAGTTTTGTTGTTTAACAGAAAAATGGATCAAAACATAAATTTAGTTATCAATATATGTTGCTGATCAATCTTAGGAGGATTCAAATTTAGAATAAGCAATTGGATTAATCTAGTATCAATGATTTTCCACTTTTCACTGTTATGCAGTCAGGGAAAAACCAAACAAAACATCCTGTTAATTCATAGAAAAAAGCATATTAATAATATGTAATCTGTAAGGCTTCAACATCAGAATGTTACTATTTCCTAAAGAGAGAAAGAAACCACCAAAATTAAATATACAATAGTCTCTATAATGCCAGAGAGTCAAAATTGTTGCAAATGATAGCGTAAGTTGGAGCGCCTTGCAATCAGGTATTAAGCTTTTAAGCTTCAGTCCACTTCTGGCGAGGGTGAGCTGTGTAGCGAACACTTTTCTTTTCAGATATCAGGGCTAATGGTAAAATTATTTACAAGATTTTTCCCGTGGAGAGTAGGATAATGTCGGTTCCCACGCCTCCGTGGGGGTACAACTGAGCTTACCTTCGAAAATGCTTTCAGGGGCCTTCCTCTCGCAACATCGGTGGGAGGGTAGATACAGGAGTGAGGTTTTTAGATCCTTGGATGAATACTTTCAGGCGGATGAGGCCAAGTCAGCCTGCATTTGAGGCTCTGAAAGGAGCGGAGTATAGTAAACGAGCCAGGCGTGTGGCGTGTTTAGGCAGCAGCGTGTGAGCAGTATTCCCCACACCTCCCCCTCTCGCAGCATCGGTGGGGGGGGAGGAGCACCGCCCGGCTCGAGAGGTGTGCAGAAGAGAGTCCGCCTCAGAAGTGATCCCAGGGTATCAATTGAGACCTCCAAATAGGTATCGTCTAACCAGGTAAGAACTGATACCAGTAGTGTCCGCTCGCTTTGTAGTTTTGTCGATATCTCTGTGTCCCTAAAACGTAACAAATGCAAGTCCAGATTTCTTTTGCCCCATAAATGTAGCAGAGTATTTCAGTGTTTCGGTATTACCTAAGGTAAGCTCAGATTGAGAAGAAGATATTGTGAAGAGAGTCATTTGTACCCCCTCTCAAGGCTTCCGTGGGAAAAGGGAAAAAAAGGATGAAAGCCAGCAGACTATTTTATCCCGTCCTGATATAGCGTCTAGTCAGGGAAATAGTGTTCACAACTTCAGGTAATTCAAAACCAGAGACAGGATATGTCTGTTGAAATGTGTGATATATCTCAAAAGTGCGGTGGTAATGCACTTGATGGAGTTCCGGTAGCGTTTGTAAGCAAGCTAAACAGGCCGCCCAAGGACTAGGGCTTTCGGCGCGGGTAGGTGCCGCCAAAGGCTTGAAGGGGTGTGTGGAGCAGGTGCTCACCTGGCCTTGCACACAAGCTCCTCCCCCGGAACTCAGTTTAGATCATACCGAGAGAGTAACATTTTAAACAACATTCACACTCACATTCTTTGACTCGTTAAATTGTTATCTTTTGCAGAAAGGTTTATCTAGGACTGCTCTGCTGATTGGTGGCTGCATATACCTACCGATTGTCATTGATTCACCCATGTGTATTGTATTGATGCTCATTCAACACATTATACCAAGAGACTGAAGCACATACACCGGCTTAAAAATGTATGTGAAATAAAAAAAAGAAATTCTGGTTTCATGTCCTTTTAAGCGTTACAATAGAAATATGTGCTCACAGTACTATATTTAAAGATCAACAATGTGGAAGCCATACATGACACGATACTGAGAATTTACATTAAGAAAAATTATCAGGACATAACATCTAGAATAAGTAGACATCTCATATTTATCATATGATAAAGGTCAATGCATATTGATTATTTTATTCAAATACAAAAGCGCATCTTTAAGAATTATATATGTAGAACATTCAATATTCCACATTAATTATTTTGTAAATTGAAAATATTGTTGACAAACATATTAAACAAGATGGAGTGAGGGGGCGTGGCCTGACTGAACAGAGAGATGGACGCATAGTCATAGAGCTCTGCTCAGCACACTAATTTCAACTACATAATATGGTCCTATTTGGGTAAATAAATTATCTAAACTGAGGGAAGAGCTCCCGGTAACCCCAATACAGCCATTGCGGTCTACCCTGAAGAACTTAATCAGCTATGAATCCGGATACCGCACAGGGAGAAGTACGGCATTACGGAACTTTAGCAAGCCATTGCTAATTTGATTGACTGGCAGATCGTACTACCGTCAAAGCGATCCTTCAAAAACAACATAGAGGCTCGTGGAGGGAGGAAAATTACCGTTAAGAAGCGGCATTAGACACATACAAAGGAATCCCAGGCATATTACGCCCGCTCATACACCGGAGTGTTTCCAAGATGGCGCCGACTGTAACGACTGAGAGCTGCATATCCCTCAAGTAAAAATTTCTGGCGGACAAGGAGGTGAGACGGTAAATCGAGGGTGAGAAAAACCTATATATACAATTAAACAGTACACGGCTAAAGTATAACCAAACACAATCAGGGTGGGAGTGTTCTTTATTAGCCAGCATATGCTAAATATAAGAGAAGAGACAAACGACCTAGGCACAGTGTTTTTTCTTGATTAAGAAATTAAGAGAGATTAAGGTCTACCTAGAAAACTAAACCCCAGCTTTGCAGCAATTATAGTTACAAGTAGGTGGCAGAGGAAAATTTAAAAGCAACCCCTTGCTAGTGGGATAAACATTTCCAGGTTTTTAACCAGAGTTTTGGGTGACATATTTCATACTTAAAACCCCTTAGGATACTGCTTTGTAATTACTGCTGCTCATGGCAGCTTTTGTGACAAATTAAACTTAACGTCACCTTAAAATGTCTAACAGGAGGTTAATAAAGGGGGACAAATTGCCCAAATCGACCCCTGTAAATACATTCTTTAAAACGGCGCCAAACCCTAGACTGAGTGGTATGGGAGAGGCAGAGGTGAGGGATCAGGAGGAGCCAGACATGGAGCAGACTAATATGAGCGAGGATTTAGCCCCAGTCACCAAAGCAGATCTGAAAGGCTTGGTCTCTAAGCAGGACATAGCAACAAGTTTCGAAAAACTTTGGAATAAAATAGACAATATGCACACGGCAATGACCAATAGCCTTTCAGAAATTAAAACAGACATCACAGAGCTTGGAGGCCGCATAGACTCATTAGAGGAACATACAGATACGCTAGTTGAGGACATCACTAATGTCACTCGATCGGTGGCTTCCCATCACCAAGAGTTAACTGAAATCCATGAGAAACTTGAGGATTTGGAAAATAGGAGTAGGAGAAATAATATTAGACTGAAAGGAGTGCCAGAAACCATCCTTAATAAAGATCTCCTCGCCTATAAAGCTCAACTCTTCCATCAGGTGACAGCGGGGAATGTAGATTTCAATATGGGAATTGAAAGAGCGCATAGAGCCCTCAAACCCAAGCCTAAAGAGGGACTGCCTCCTAGAGACATAATTATTAAAATGGCGCTATACCAAGACAAAGACAAAATCCTGCAAGCCGCACGAAAAAACCCCACATTTAAGTTCCAGGGGAACGTAATACAGTTTTACCAGGACCTTAGTGTCCGAACTCTGCAACGCAGGGGTTCCCTGAGACCACTAACACAACTTTTAAGGAAGCATCAAATCCCGTACAAATGGGGTTTCCCCTTCGCCCTTTACATCAATAAAGACTCCAAGACAATTACTCTTAAGGAACCCTCAGATATTCCAGAAGTTTGTCAAATACTGGGCTTGGAAGCTCCAAGGTTACCATCACCCACCTTCTCGACCCAACCCCCGAAGCCAGCTGTACAGATTTCAACACCACAATGGTCTAAGTTAAACAGGAAGAAACAGAAGACTTGACGTTTCCCCCTCTCTCATATCCTTTTTTTGTGAGGTTCGGTAACGGACTTACTGGACTCTTATCGTTGTGACCTCAATGGTTCATGGGGACCTTTTGACTAGTCATATCACCTCTCAACGAATCACATGGTCTCGGGAGACTTCGGTCTAGGAACCATCAACCTCCTGAAAATATAACCCTATTACTGCAGTGTTATAGAGCAGTATAGATCAAAATTTGAATATAAAGATGAAATCTTTTGCAACGGACTATTAGTAATTCAACATTTAACTTAGTGTTGCTGAAGCGACACCCCCAAACTAATTTTCCTCATTTTTTTTTCTCTGCATTTTTCTATTTCTCTCCTTTTACTCTCTTGTTTATTTCCTTTTCTTTCTCCCCTTCTTTCTTTGCTTGGAGGAAGATTTGTAATGAGTCCCAGCTATTGGGCTATATATTCTCTTTTATTGTTCAGTTGTTATTTATTTTATAGTATATTTAAGGATGCCGAGAGTGGGAAATCATTGCTGGAAGTACTCTTAGGGGATGCAGACAGGAAATTCATACAAGATTGGGACAGAACCCTGACGGGTTGTACACTCAGGGGGGACTATCTGAGACAAGGTAAGCTAGAAATTTATTATCAAACCAAAAATGGTAGGTGATTTGTATATTATCACACATAACGTTAGGGGCTTGAATACTGACACCAAGAGGAGAATGGCCTTTAAACAATACTCTACACTCAAAGCTAACATATTATTCTTACAGGAAACACATTTTGTCAATCCCCAACTCCCTTACTACTGGACCAAAAAATTCCCCATTCATTACCATGCAACTGCCGCGACAAAAAAAAGAGGCGTCTCGATATTAATTCAATCCTCTGTTAATTACGTACATGAATCCACTATTGCAGACGTAGAAGGCAGATATTTAATAATGAAGGGCCAGATAAACAACATTGACATTATTCTATGCAACGTCTATGCACCTAACGAAAAACAACATAATTTCTTTGTAAACCTTTTGCATCTCAGCACACAATGGTCACAGACTAGAATAATCCTAGCGGGGGACTTTAACATACCTATGACACCTCTGGGTAATCAGACGACTATCACCACGTCAAGTAAACAGATGAGGCGCAAAAGTATAGTTAAAAACATACAGTCCTCGCTGGGTTCACATTCTCTGATTGACTCCTGGGTCTCATTAAATGGTAATGCCAACGAAGCCACATTTTACTCAGCTGCGCACAACACATATTCTCGACTGGACTATATATATATACCAGTCAAATGTTACAACCGACCTTAGGCTCATCTAATATTTGTCCTTGCGTGTGGTCGGACCACTCTGTGGTGACACTCAGTATGACGGGACTACTTGACACTAATAGGACAAAATCGTGGACCTATGATTCTTTATTGCACAAAATCCCTCAAATCACTCCTCAACGTTACAACACTTAACTGAGTACTGGGATATCAATACAGAGTCTACTGTTAATCCCATACATGTATGGGCGGCCCACAAATTCGTTAGTAGGGGTATACTCATTAAAGAGAAAACTATGCATACTAAAAAAGCGAGAAAAGAAATAATACAGTTACACGAGGAAATAGCACTTCTAGAGAGGCAACACAGATTAACAGGGAACCCCAACACGCTGCGCACACTGCTAAATAAAAGAGACTCACTAGCTAAAATCTTGAACTCACAGGCCAATAGAGCCATAATGAAACTGAAGTCACAATACTTTATATATGCCAATAAGCCGGATAAATTTTTAGCTCATAAACTTAGAGAAAAATTTAAAACAGAATAACATTCCACTCATTGAAAAACAAAACGGTACTACAACTACACATCCTCAAGAGATTGTGGATACCTTCGGGAAATTCTATGAGGACCTATACGATGGTCTTAAAGTTATACACAACCCAAAAGTAGGGGAACTTACAAATAATTTCCTAGAAACAACCCCATTAGAAACCCTAACAGAAGAAGACAAAAAGGCTTTGAATGAGCCTATAACAAAATTGGAAGTAATCCTTGCAATTCGAAATTTAAAGCCAGAGAAGGCCGCTGGACCAGACGGCTTCCCCGGAGAATATTACAAGCTTTTCAGGAATAACCTGGTCCCCCACTTAACTAAATTTTTTAACTATATTATGAGCGGACACCCAATACCCCCTGAGCTACTGCAAGCAAAAATTATAGTAATACCTAAACCAGGCAAAGACCCTAAAAAATGCTCCAGTTACCGCCCCATATCCTTAATTAACCAAGATTTGAAGATTTTCACTAAAATACTGGCCAACAGACTGACACAAATCTTACCCAAATTGATGCACAAGGACCAGGTAGGGTTTGTGAGGGATAGGGAAGCCCCAGATAATATTAGATGCCTAATAAACATTATCCATCACCTAGGTGAAACAAAAACGCCTTCTCTGCTTCTCTCACTGGACGCGGAGAAGGCGTTTGACAGAGTAGACTGGAGATACATGATAAAGATCCTGGTACACATGAATTTTGAAGGCCCCTTTGTAGATGCAATAAAGGCCATATATACTGGCCCCTCGGCTCAAGTATCCTCCAACGGTTATAGATCTGGATCATTCCCTATTTTAAATGGGACCCGACAGGGATGTCCACTGTCCCCCCTAGCGGCTAAAATTAGAGCCAATCCTGACATAGCGGGAGTTAAAGTGGGGAATATAGAATATAAATTAAGCCTTTTTGCAGACGACATACTGCTTACCCTTACCAGACCTATGTTATCTTTGCCCAACCTATATGAAACACTTGGGGATTTTTCGTCGATCTTGGGTTACCGAATTAATGTAGACAAATACGAGATGCTAACAATAGAGATTCCCCCACATACAAAAAAACTATTAGAGATAAACTTTGAATTGAGAGAGTCGAAGCATTCCTTAAAATACTTAGGGGTAAACATGACAGCTCAGACACAACACCTTTATAAAACAAATTATATGCCACTGTTTAAATCTATAAGAAAAGACCTTCAAACCTGGAGAAACCATAGTTTCTCATGGATGGGGAGGATGTCGGCGGTGAAGATGACCATCTTGCCCCATCTGCTCTACCTCTTCAGAGCCCTTCCCATACGAATCATATACCCTGCTATTGATAAAATCCAATCAGAAATACTAGCCTTCATCCGGGGTAAGAAGATAGCCAGAATAGCGGGGAAAATTATGATCAAACATAAGAGCCTGGGAGGGTTGGGAGTACCTAACCTAATCGATTATTACAAAGTGGCTAGACTGGCCCAGGATGCACTAATACTTACGATTGGAATCAGATATGGGAGGTTGTAATAAAACAGATGCCATTCTATGGGAACATAAAAATACTCCACGAGGGGCGGGACAGTCTCACCCTATAACAAGTGAGACCACTCAACATATTTGGACAGAACTAGCACATAGAAAGGGGATGTGCCCTATGGGGTCATTTTCGCAGCCTATTAGATACCTTATACATGGGGAATCGCAGAAAGAAACCAGTAAATAGGAAAATAAAGGATTATACCGAGTGGCAGATCTCCTAATACAGAACAAGATAATGTCCTATACCCAAATTAGTGAAAAAGTAGCCCCTGTCGAAGTACACTGGTACCTGTATCTTCAGCTGGCCTCTTCTTTGCGGGTTTTCCTCCAGACAACATTACCCAGAGGTAAATCCACTCTAGAGGATATATGTGGCTCATTAATTAGACCAAAGCACTCCATTTCTAGACTATGCCTAGATATCCAAACACCAAGTTCCAAGACTAAAACCACGCTCATGCTCAAGTGGGAAACTGACTTAGAAACAACCTGATGAGTGGCATGAGACGTTTGTTGCAGCTACAAGAGGTTTATTGAGTGCAGACCTTAGGGAAAACATATTGAAGACAATGTTTAGATGGTACCTGACCCCACTCAGAACTTCACACTTGTCACAGGCTAACTTAAGACTTTGTTACAGAGGTTGTGGAGAACTAGGTACATACCACCATATGCTTTGGGACTGTGTAGGGGTTCAGAATATATGGAAATTGCTTTCCTCCCTGATTAGTTATCTTTTAGACGAACAGGTGCAGCTTACCATTGCACAGGCACTACTTCATGAACGAATTCAAAGATACAACAAGCCAATAAACACTTTCATTAGAATATTATGCACAGTAGTGAGGACATGCCTAGCAAAACATTGGAAGGTGGGCACCCCAACATGGCAAGAAATGAATTGCAAGATTCAACACTCATACAAGATGTATGACCATGCTTCATGGTCGATGGGCACTAAAGACAAGAACGATGAGATATGGTTTTATTGGAACTATAAGAATGGTTTTAATTATTCCATCCAAGAACATTAGAGTGAGTTTAGGTAAATGGCAGCTTAAGTCCCTTTGAGTACTTTATAACCTTACATAAGATAGAACACCCTTTGGCATCCAGTTATTAACAATGTTAATTCAAGTTAATTACTTAATTATCCTTTTTTTTTTTTTTCTCTTTTCTTTTCGTTTAATGCTTATCACAAAATTCTTGTTCAAGTTACTATAATTTTTATGTTTTGGAAGTGTGGCAGCGAAGATAGCTCAATGATAGGTTGATTGCTGTGTTCTTTAATCAAAAATGACATGTCATACTACTATACAATTGTTCTGCTTGATTAATTTCGCTGTTGCAGGCACCAATGTAATTTTCTTTTTCTTCAATAAAAACGATTTAAACATAAACAAGATGGAGTATATTCATGGATTTGCACTTGCCTCAAAATGTATTCTGCATGAACAACATATTGCCTTCATTCGTTTCTTCAATGAGACAGCCATCAAAAGATATTTTTGTGTTTTTTATCAGCTATGGTTCAAAAATGTACATGATTGACACAATCCATGATCAAAGAAAGTCATAGTTTTAAACTTGTGTTCTCATTCGCAAACGTGGGTTACGCGGAAAATCAAATATTGCGGGAGAACGTAATCCAATCAGACGGATTTAACACCTTGGCATGTGACGTCTTAAGCAACATGGCTCATCCGAGATTGCGTAAAAACGTCATCCAAACAAATAACGCATTTTACAGCTTTGCATGTGACGTCTTAATCAACATGGTGCATCTGAGATTGCATAAAAACGTCATCCAATCAAAAGAACGCATTTTACAGCTTTACATGTGACGCCTTAAGCAACATGGCGTATCTGAGATCATGTAAAAACGTCATCCAATCAAAGGACGAATTTTACAGCTTTGCATGTGACGTCTTAAGCAACATGGCGTATCTGAGATTGTGTAAAAACGTCATCCGATCAAAGGATGCATTTTCCAGCTTTGCATGTGACGTCTTAAGCAACATGGCGTATCTGAGATCACGTAAAAACGTTATCCAATCAAAGGACGCATTTTACAGCTTTGCATGTGACGTCTTAAGCAACATGGTGCATCCGAGATCGTGTAAAAACGTTATCCAATCAAAACACGCATTTTACAGCTTTGCATGTGACGTCTTAAGCAACATGGTGCATCCGAGATCGCGTAAAAACGTTATCCAATCAAAGGACGCATTTTACAGCTTTGCATGTGACGTCTTAAGCAACATGGTGCATCCGAGATCGCGTAAAAACGTTATCCAATCAAATAACGCATTTTACAGCTTTGCATGTGACGTCTTAAGCAACATGGTGCATCTGAGATTGCGTACAAACGTCATCCAATCAAAGGACGCATTTTACAGCTTTGCATGTGACGCCTTAAGCAACATGGAGTATCTGAGATCATGTAAAAACGTCATCCAATCAAAGGACGAATTTTACAGCTTTGCATGTGACGTCTTAAGCAACATGGCGTATCTGAGATCGTGTAAAAACGTCATCCAATCAAAGGATGCATTTTCCAGCTTTGCATGTGACGTGTTAAGCAACATGGCGTATCTGAGATCGCGTAAAAACGTTATCCAATCAAAGGACGCATTTTACAGCTTGGCATGTGACGTCTTAAGCAACATGGTGCATCCGAGATCATGTAAAAACGTTATCCAATCAAAGGACGCATTTTACAGCTTTGCATGTGACGTCTTAAGCAACATGGTGCATCCGAGATCGCGTAAAAACGTTATCCAATCAAAGGACGCATTTTACAGCTTTGCATGTGACGTCTTAAGCAACATGGTGCATCCGAGATCATGTAAAAACGTCATCCAATCAAAGGACGCATTTTACAGCTTTGCATGTGATGCCTTAAGCAACATGGCATATCTGAGATCGCGTAAAAATGTTATCCAATCAAAGGACGCATTTTACAGCTTTGCATGTGACGTCTTAAGCAACATGGTGCATCCGAGATCGCGTAAAAATGTCATCCAATCAAAGGACGCATTTTACAGCTTTGCATGTGACGCCTTAAGCAGCATGGCATATCTGAGATCGCGTAAAAACGTTATCCAATCAAAGAACGCATTTTACAGCTTTGCATGTGACGCCTTAAGCAACATGGTGCATCCGAGATCGTTTAAAAATGTCATCCAATCAAAGGACGCATTTTACAGCTTTGCATGTGACGCCTTAAGCAACATGGAGTATCTGAGATCATGTAAAAACGTCATCCAATCAAAGGACGAATTTTACAGCTTTGCATGTGACGTCTTAAGCAACATGGCATATCTGAGATCGCGTAAAAACGTTATCCAATCAAAGAACGCATTTTACAGCTTTGCATGTGACGTCTTAAGCAACATGGCGTATCTGAGATTGTGTAAAAACATCATCCGATCAAAGGATGCATTTTCCAGCTTTGCATGTGACGTCTTAAGCAACATGGCGTATCTGAGATCGCGTAAAAATGTTATCCAATCAAAGGACGCATTTTACAGCTTTGCATGTGACGTCTTAAGCAACATGGTGCATCCGAGATCGCGTAAAAACGTTATCCAATCAAAGGACGCATTTTACAGCTTTGCATGTGACGTCTTAAGCAACATGGTGCATCCGAGATCGTGTAAAAATGTCATCCAATCAAAGGACGCATTTTACAGCTTTGCATGTGACGCCTTAAGCAACATGGCGTATCTGAGATCGCGTAAAAACATTATCCAATCAAAGAACGCATTTTACAGCTTTGCATGTGACGCCTTAAGCAACATGGTGCATCCGAGATCGTGTAAAAACGTCATCCAATCAAAGGACGCATTTTACAGCTTTGCATGTGACGCCTTAAGCAACATGGCGTATCTGAGATCATGTAAAAACGTCATCCAATCAAAGGACGAATTTTACAGCTTTGCATGTGACATCTTAAGCAACATGGCGTATCTGAGATCGCGTAAAAACGTTATCCAATCAAAGAACGCATTTTACAGCTTTGCATGTGACGTCTTAAGCAACATGGCGTATCTGAGATCGTGTAAAAACGTTATCCAATCAAAGGACGCATTTTACAGCTTCGCATGTGACGCCTTAAGCAACATGGTGCATCCGAGATCGTGTAAAAACGTCATCCAATCAAAGGACGCATTTTACAGCTTTGCATGTGACGCCTTAAGCAACATGGTGCATCCGAGATTGCGTAAAAACGTCATCCAAACAAAGGAAGCATTTTACAGCTTTGCATGTGACGTCTTAAGCAACATGGCATATCTGAGATCGCGTAAAAATGTTATCCAATCAAAAGGACGCATTTTACAGCTTTGCATGTGACGTCTTAAGCAACATGGCGTATCTGAGATCGCGTAAAAACGTTATCCAATCAAAGGACGCATTTTACAGCTTTGCATGTGACGTCTTAAGCAACATGGTGCATCCGAGATTGTGTAAAAACGTTATCCAATCAAAGGACGCATTTTACAGCTTTGCATGTGATGTCTTAAGCAACATGGCGTATCTGAGATCGCGTAAAAACGTTATCCAATCAAAGGACGCATTTTACAGCTTTGCATGTCAATAAGAAACGTATTTATATTTTAAAAACTAGTATGTGCCATATTGTTATCTATGAAGCGTGTTTGTTTCATGTAATGCACAGCTTCACATAATGTCACGCTAGATAACGTAATACTGTGATATATGAAATAGAATCCATTGTTGGTAATAAGGAGATATTTCATTAGAATAGGACGATTCAGAAGCAGCAGGGTTTAAATGGACATGAAACCCACATTTTATGTTACACGATTATGTACGAGATTGCAATTTTAACGACCTTTCAAATTTCCTGATATTATTTGAACTTGCTTCTTTCTCTTGTTATCTTTTGAGGAAATGTGTTTCGAGGCAAACAACCTATGTTCTAACTGCTGATTGGTGGCTGCATATATATACCGACTGTCATTGGTTCACCTATGTGTTCAGTTAGAAATTAGTAGTGCACGGCTGCTCCTTAACAAAATGATACCAAAAGACTGAAGCAAATTTGAGAATTGAAGTACAGTTCTACCTAAATGATAAAATAAATGATTGTGTTTCATGTCCCTTTAACTGAGAAATAATACTACGAGATACATTTGGTTATACATTCTATGTTACCTATAGCTATGGGGGCCCATTTAACAAGCTCCGTATGGACCTTGTGGGCCCGTGTTTCTGGCAAGTCTTCAGACTCGCTAGAAACAGCAGTTATGAAGCAGCGGTCACAAAGACCGCTGCTCCATAATGCTGTCCGTCTGCTCTGAGCAGGCAAACAGGAATCGCCAGAAATCAACACGATCAAGTACGATCGGGCTGATCGACACCTCCTTGCTGGCGGCCGATTGGGGCCGATCTTGTGAGCTGCTGGTGCAATGCTGAATACGGCGAGCGTATTGCTCTCCGCATTCAGCGAGGTCTTGTGGACCTGATCTGCAGTGTCGGATCATGTCTAACAGACCTTTCATAAATAGGGGCCATGGTGTCCATCTTTTCGCTTTAAAAAGGGACACATGAGAAATACATATGTCAGGATGTTTTCAGAATTATTTGGAATAAGAATGACACATATTTATCATATGTGTCACTTATTCAAGCAGAAATATGGTCAGCCTACCTATAGCAATATATCGTTGGATAAATAAAGAGAATCAATAATAATAGAAAGATATTAATCATCTAAAATATGTGCATTACACACAGTGATTTCTTTTATTAAACTACTACAATAAGATGTAAGTGAAATTGGAATACATGTGCTGTCAACATTTAACTAATATTATATGTCTATGTTGATGTCAAAAGTAAATAAATACATTAGAAATGCATAGCCATAAATTAAGAATTGTGATCAGCATCACTTAAAGGGACATGAAATACAAACAATTAAGTTCAGGATTCACAGAGAGGATACTATTCCCATCAACTTCATAATTTACATCGATTATCTCTTTAGTTTAATAATCTTGGGATCATTTGTTAAAGGTGCATCAATTCACTAATGGTTTCTAAATGAAAACATGGATAAGCCAATAACAACCAATATATATATGCAACCAACCAACAATCAACATCTAGAACCTAGGTTCTCTGCTACTCATGATCCTGCAAAGATAAACCGTTCAGCAAAGTATATCAATAAAATGAAGCAAATTAAATAATAGATATAAATATGAAATTTAGTTAAAATTGTATTATATATCTGAATTATGAAAAAACATTTTTTGGTTTCATGTCCCTTTAACCCCTTGAGTGCCAACGACAGCTCTGAGCCATCGCAGAGTTTCCCACTCTGGTGCTAACGACGGCTCAGAGCCGTCGCTAGCACTCTCCCACCTTGAGGGAGATCTGGAGGTTCCCAACCGGTCCTATCCCGGCAATCGGACCTGCATAGTGACAGGCATCCCACTCAGGCATCTAAACAGCTACAGACCTTCAAGACCCATTGTTGGAAAGGTAATTGCTTAACCTTTCCAACAGTGTAAGTCTTGGGGATCTGAAAGAAAAAGAAAAAAGTTAAATTTAAAAAAAAAAAAAAAAAAGTAAATTTATGCTTACCTGATAAATTAATTTCTTTTACGATATGACAAGTCCACGGATTTCATCCTTACTTGTGGGATATTAACCTCCTGCTAACAGGAAGTGGCAAAGAGCACCACAGCAGAGCTGTATATATAGCCCCTCCCTTCCCCTCCACCCTCAGTCATTCGGCCGAAGGTATAGGAAGAGAAAAAGGAAAGGCTAAAAAGGTGCAGAGGTGACTGAAGTTTACAAAAAATATAAAGAAAAACTGTCTTAAAAAGGACAGGGTGGGCCGTGGACTCGTCATATCATAAAAGAAATTAATTTATCAGGTAAGCATAAATTTACTTTTCTTTTACAAAGATATGACGAGTCCACGAAATTCATCCTTACTTGTGGGAAACCAATACCAAAGCAAAAGGACACGGATGAAAGTTAGGGACAAGACAGAAACTTAAACAGAAGGCACCACTGCTTGAAGAACCTTTCTCCCAAAAATAGCCTCAGAAGAAGCAAAAGTATCAAATTTGTAAAATTTGGAAAAAGTGTGAAGGGACGACCAAGTCGCAGCCTTACAAATCTGTTCAACAGATGCATCGTTTTAAAGGCCCATATGGAAGCCACAGCCCTAGTAGAATGAGCCATAATTCTTTCAGGAGGCTGCTGTCCAGCAGTCTCATATGTCAGGCGGATGATACTTCTCAGCCAAAAAGAAAGAGAGGTAGCCGTAGCTTTCTGACCCCTACGCTTTCCAGAATAAACAATGAATAATGAAGATGATTGACGGAAATCCTTAGTTGCCTGTAAGTAAAACTTTAAGGCACGGACTACATCCAAATTATGCAACATACGCTCCTTCTTAGAAGCAGGGTTAGGACATAAGGAAGGAACAACAATTTCATGATTAATATTTATATGAAACAACCTTAGGAAGGAATCCAGGTTTGGTACGTAACACCACCTTATCAGAATGAAAAATGAGATAAGGCGAATCACACTGTAAGGCTGAAAGCTCAGAAACTCTTCGAGCAGAAGAAATAACAACTAAAAACAGAACTTTCCAAGATAACAATTTGATATCCATGGAATGCATGGGTTCAAATGGAACCCCTTGAAGAACTCGAAGAACTAAATTCAAACTCCAGGGAGGAGTAATAGGTCTAAATACAGGCTTAATTCTAGAAAGAGCCTGACAAAAAGACTGAACATCTGATACATCTGCCAAACGTTTGTGAAACAGAATTGACAAAGCTGAAATTTGTCCCTTTAAGCAACTTGCTGATAACCCTTTCTCCAATCCTTCTTGGAGAAAAGACAGAATCCTAGGAATCCTAACTTTACTCCATGAGAAACCCTTGGATTCACACCAATAAAGATATTTACGCCATATCTTATGATAGATTTTTCTAGTGACAGGCTTTCTAGCCTGTATCAAAGTATTGATGACCGAATCAGAGAATCCTCGCTTCGATAAAATCAAGCGTTCAATCTCCACGCAGTCAGCTGCAGAGAAATTAGATTTGGATGTTGGAAAGGACCTTGAATGAGAAGGTCCTGTCTCAAAGGAAGTTTCCACGGTGGCAGAGAGGACATGTCCACTAGATACGCATACCAAGTCCTGCGTGGCCACACAGGCGCTATCAGGATTACAGAAGCTCTCTCCTGTTTGATTCGAGCAATCACGCGTGGGAGGAGAGGAAACAGTGGAAACACATAAGCTAGGCTGAACAACCAAGGCACTGACAAGGCATCTATCAGTTCGGCCTGAGGATCCCTTGACCTGGATCCATATCTTGGAAGCTTGGCATTTTGTCGAGATGCCATCAGATCCAATTCCGTTCTGCCCCATCTGAGAATCAATGAGGCAAATACCTCAGGGTGAAGTTCCCACTCCCCCGGATGAAAATTCTGTCGACTTAGAAAATCTGCTTCCCAGTTCTCTACTCCTGGAATGTAGATCGCTGACAGATGACAAGAGTGGGCCTCCGCCCAACGGATTATCTTGGATACTTCTCTCATCGCTATAAGCCACAGTCGTGATGTTGTCTGACTGGAATCTGATGAATTTGGTCTAAGCCAACTGAGGCCACGCCTGAAGCGCATTGAATATTGCTCTCAGTTCCAGAATATTGATTGGAAGTAAAGACTCCACCTGAGTCCAAACACCCTGAGCTTTCAGGGAGTTCCAGACTGCACCCCAGCCCAGAAGGCTGGCATCCGTTGTCACTATCACCCACGAGGGTCTGCGGAAACAAGTCCCCTGGGACAGATGATCTGGAGACAACCACCAAAGAAGAGAGTTTCTGGTATCTTGATCCAGATATATCTGAGGAGATAAATCCCCATAATCCCCATTCCACTGTCCAAGCATGCACAGCTGCAGTGGTCTGAGATGAAAGCGAGCAAACAGAATGATGTCCATTGCTGCTACCATTAATCCAATTACCTCCATACACTGAGCCACTGATGGCCGAGGAATGGGTGCTCGGCAAGTATTTAGAATCTTTGATTTTCTGACCTCTGTCAGAAATATTTTCATGGCTACTGAGTCTATCAGAGTTCCCAAGAAAGGAACCCTTGTCTGTGGAACAAGTGAACTCTTCTCTATGTTCACCTTCCAACCGTGAGTTCTCAGGAAAGACAACACTATGTCCGTGTGAGATTTTGTCAGTTGATATGACCTTTGTGAAGATTCTGGGTGCTGTGGCCAACCCAAAGGGAAGAGCCACAAACTGATAATGTTTGTCCAGAAAGGCAAACCTTAGAAACTGATGATGATCCTTGTGGTTAGGAAAATGAAGGTAAGCATCCTTCAAGTCCACGGTAGTCATATATTGACCCTCCTGGATCATTGGTAAAATTGTTCGTATAGTCTCCATCTTGAACGATGGGACTGTGAGAAATTTGTTTAGACACTTGAGGTCTAAGATGGGTCTGAAAGTGCCCTCTTTTTTTGGGAACCACAAATAGATTTGAGTAAACCCCTGTCCTTGTTCTGATTTTGGAACTGGACAAATTACTCCCATGGTAACAAGGTCTTTTACACAGCGTAAGAATGCCTCTCTTTTTATGTGGTCTGCAGATAATCTTGAAAGATGAAACCTCCCTCTTGGGAGAAAATCCTTGAAATCCAACTGATAATGGTGGGTCACTATTTCTAGTGCCCAGGGGTCCTGAACATCTCTTGCCCAAGCCTGGACAAAGAAAGAGAGTCTGCCCCCTACTAGATCCGGTCCCGGCATGGCCTTTACCTCCTGTAATGTCAGAAATGATTTCCTTCAATTCTGGCCCGAAAAGGGTCTTACCTTTAAAGGGAATAGCTAAAAGCTTATGTTTTGATGACACATCAGCAGACCAAGATTTGAGCCACAACGCTCTACGCGCTAAAATAGCAAATCCTGCATTTTTCGCCGCTAATTTAGCAATTTGAAAAGGGGCGTCAGTAATAAAAGAATTAGCTAGCTTGAGAGCCTTAATTCTATCCAAAATGTCATCTAACGGAGTCTCAATCTTCAGGGACTCTTCCAGAGCTTCAAACCAAAAAGCTGCTGCAGTAGTTACTGGAACAATGCAAGCAGTAGGTTGTAAAAGAAAACCCTGATTAATAAACAATTTTTTTAGGAGACCCTCTCATTTTTTAACTATAGGGTCTTTGAAAGCACAACTGTCCTCAATGGGTATAGTTGTAGGCTTAGCCAGGGTAGATATAGCTCCCTCTACCTTAGGCCGTTTGCCATGAGTCCCGAATGGTGTCCGATATGGGAAACATTTTCTTAAAAGTAGGAGGAGGAGAAAATGGTATACCTGGTCTATCCCATTCCTTCTTTATAATTTCCGAAAATTCTTTTAGGAACCGGAAAAACATCAGTTTAAGTAGGCACTTCTAGATATTTGTCCATCTTACACAATTTCTCTGGTGGTATCATAATAGGATCACAATCATCCACTAAAGTCACTAAAACCTCCCGAAGTAACAGGCGGAGGTGTTCAAGCTTAAATTTAAAGGTTGTAACGTCCGAATCTGTCTGAGGTAACACATTCCCTGCTTAAAATTGTTGTAATATTTTTTAAATGTTTGTAACTTATTTTTTTTATTTTTTGTAACTTAACTTTTTTATTTTTTGTACTTTAGTTAGTTTATGTAATTGTATTTAATTGTAGGTATTTGTAGTTAATTAATTTAATTTATTTATTGATAGTGTAGTGTTAGGTTTAATTGTAACTTAGGTTAGGATTTATTTTACAGGTAAATTTGTATTTCTTTTAGCTAGGTAGTTATTAAATAGTTAATAACTATTTAATAACTATTCTAACTAGCTAAAATAAATACAAAGTTACCTGTAAAATAAGTATAAATCCTAAAATAGCTACAATGTAATTATTAATTACATTGTAGCTATCTTAGGGTTTATTTTACAGGTAAGTATTTAGTTTTAAATAGAAATAATTTATTAAAGTATAGTGAAGTGTTAGGTGTAATTGTAACTTAGGTTAGTTTTTATTTTACAAGTTAATTTCTCTTTATTTTAGCTAGGTAGCTATTAAATAGTTATTAACTATTTAATAACTATTGTACCTAGTTAAAATAAATTGAAAGTTGCCTGTAAAATAAAAATAAATCCTAAGATAGCTACAATATAATTATTATTTATATTGTAGCTATATTAGGGTTTATTTTAAAGGTAAGTATTTAGTTTTAAATAGGATTAACTTAGTTAATAAGAGAAATATTATTTAGATTTATTTAATTAATATTTAAGTTAGGGGGGTGTTAGGGTTAGTGTTAGACTTAGGTTTAGGGGTTAATAATTTTATTACAGTGGCGGCAGTGTAGTGGGGGGCAGATTAGGGGTTAATAAATTTAATATAGGTTGCGGCGGGGATCGGGAGTGGCGGTTTAGGGGTTAAACTATTTATTTAGTTGCGGCGAGGTCCGGGATCGGCATGATAGGGGTTAATAACTTTATTATAGGTGGCGACGGTATGGGGGGGCAGGATAGGGGTTAATAGGTATCATGTAGGTGGCGGGGGGGTCTGGGAGCGGCGGTTTAGGGGTTAATACATATATTATAGTTGCGGCGGGGACCGGGAGCGGCGGGTTAGGGGTTAACATATTTATTATAGCTTGCGGTGGGCTCCGGGAGCGGCGGTTTAGGGGGTAATAACTTTATTTAATTGCGGCGGTGTAGGGGGGGGCAGATTAGGGGTGTTTAGACTCAGGGTACATATTAGGGTGTTAGGTGCAGACATCTCCCTTAGAAATCAATGGGATATCTGGCAGCAGCGAACATGAACTTTCGCTATGGTCAGACTCCCATTGATTCCTATGGGATCCGCCGTCTCCAGGGCGGCGGTTTGAAAACCAGGTACGCTGGGCCGGAAAAGTGCAGAGCGTACCTGCTAGTTTTTTGATAACTAGCAAAAGTAGTCAGATTGTGCCGAACTTGTGTGCGGAACATCTGTAGTGACGTAAGAATCGATCTGTGTCGGACTGAGTCCGGCGGATCGAAGCTTACGTCACTAAATTCTACTTTTGCCGGTATCTAGGGCTTGATAACTAAGGCGAATCAGCCTCGCCACAAATACGCTGCCGAATTCCAGCATATTTGAGGTTGACGGCTTGATAACTACCCCCCTGAGAATCATCCTTAGGCACACTATCTTGACCTAAAATTTGGTCTTTACAATGTAAGGCCCTTTCAGTACAAAAGGTACACAATGTAAGAGGGGGTTCCACAATAGCTTCTAAACACATAGAACAATGAGAATCCTCAATGTCATACATGTTGAACAGACTAATAATAGCCACAAAAGTTGTTTAAACACTTTATTTATTGCTTTAAATAAAACTTTGAAAACATGTACTGCGCCTTTAAGAAAGAAAAAGTGAACAATTTTTCCAAAACTGCTTAAATAACGTTAATTTGCTACCAAAATTCACTAAAACTAATTAGTATATCCAAAAATTATTGCACCCTATGAGAAAGGTGAAAAATAAGGCTCTAAAGTGAAAAATATATCGGTTTACACAAAAATACCCTCTGCACCTTGCCACAGCACTGCTGTGGCGCCTACCTGCCCCCAGGGTACTTCGAAATGAATAGCCAACACTCCAAGCCAGAGACTACTGTCCAGGAGCAACCGGAGTTACTGCTTGCTGCTCCTCTGTCAGAAGGAAGTGCGCATCTGAGCGCGCGAAGACAAGCCCCGCCCCTTATGGCCGAAGTTGGAGTAGGCCCAAACACAACCGCATGGGAAGCGGTTTTTCATACAGCTAAGTGGAACACAAAACACACCCCAAACACATCCCAGCAAGTCATGCTGGATATATAATAAAAAATCAACTGCTTATCGATTTAAAGCCCTTATGCCTCTCCCAGAGTGTCATATCATGCCCTTATGTCAGAAATATAAAATAATAACAGGGGACTCTAGTAATACCCTTCTGTATAACAGGTCTACTGCTTACCCCATTCCCATACAGGGAAATAATGCCAGCCAGTTCTGATACACCAAGTCTCCTCAGAAAAAAGGCTGCACATACCTTAATGCTGCTTGTAGCATGAAACCGGTCTCCACACTGAAGATGTCTCATGGTTACCTTCAGAAGTCTTGTGGGAACCAGCGTGGATCTTAGTTACAACTGCTAAGATCATCAACCTCAGGGCAGAAATCTTCTTCCATATCCCCCTGAGGAAAATAGTACGCACCGGTACCATTTAAAATAAAAAACTTCTTGATTGAAGAGACTAAAACTAACACCTCACTTTACCATGTCTTCCTAGTATAACACAGACAAAGAGAATGACTGGGGGTGGAGTGGAAGGGGAGGGGCTATATATACAGCTTTGCTGTGGTGCTCTTTGCCACTTCCTGTTAGCAGGAGGTTAATATCCCACAAGTAAGGATGAAATCCGTAGACTCGTCATATCTTTGTAAAAGAAAAAAGCTTAGCACCGAGGTGGGAAAGTGCTTAGCACTCAAAGGGGTAAGGATTAACCACATAAAATATATATATAATTTTTTTTTTTTTAAAAAAACAACTTTATTGTCATCAAAGTTTCGTACAGTACAATGAAATGTAAAAGTAATCAAATAACTTTCTATAGGTACAAGTTTCTGTGACCATCGTCATCAAATTACAATAAACAGTTTTTCTTTTCTCATTAAATTTTACAGCTGTACATTGTGATGCGTCTAACACTGAATAACTAAAACATTCTGTTGCTACAGTTGTCAGATAGCTAGAATCAAAGTTAAGCTCATGATTAAACATAGTCAAGTATCTGATCGTGGTTGCTACATGGGAAATTTGTTTGCTACATATTTGTCCCAAATGATTTTCATTAAACTATATCGGCTAGATTTGGAGTTTGGCGGACAAAGGGGTGCGTTAGCTACGCGGGCTTTTTTCTGGCCGCACCATAAAAATAACTCTGGTATTGAGAGTCCAAAAAAATGCTGCGTTAGGCTCCAAAAAAGGAGCGTAGAGCATTTTTACCGCAAATGCAACTCTCGATACCAGAGTTGCTTACGGACGCGGCCAGCCTCAAAAACGTGCTCGTGCACGATATCCCCATAAAAAACAATGGGGCATTTTGAGCTGAAAAAAAAACCTAACACCTGCAAAAAAGCCGCGTTCAGCTCCTAACGCAGCCCCATTGTTTCCTATGGGGAAACACTTCCTACGTCTGCACCTAACACTCTAACATGTACCCCGAGTCTAAACACCCCTACCCTTACACTTATTAACCCCTAATCTGCCGCCCCCGCTATCGCTGACCCCTGCATTATATTATTAACCCCTAATCTGCCGCTCCGTAAACCGCCGCTACTTACATTATCCCTATGTACCCCTAATCTGCTGCCCCTAACACCGCCGACCCCTATATTATATTTATTAACCCCTAATCTGCCCCCCTCAACGTCGCCTCCACCTGCCTACACTTATTAACCCCTAATCTGCCGAGCGGACCGCACCGCTACTATAATAAAGTTATTAACCCCTAATCCGCCTCACTAACCCTATCATAAATAGTATTAACCCCTAATCTGCCCTCCCTAACATCGCCAACACCTAACTTCAAACATTAACCCCTAATCTGCCGACCGGAGCTCACCGCTACTATAATAAATGGATTAACCCCTAAAGCTAAGTCTAACCCTAACACTAACACCCCCCTAAGTTAAATATAATTTAAATCTAACGAAATTAATTAACTCTTATTAAATAAATTATTCCTATTTAAAGCTAAATACTTACCTGTAAAATAAATCCTAATATAGCTACAATATAAATTATAATTACATTGTAGCTATTTTAGGATTAATATTTATTTTACAGGCAACTTTGTAATTATTTTAACCAGGTACAATAGCTATTAAATAGTTAAGAACTATTTAATAGTTACCTAGTTAAAATAATAACAAAATTACCTGTAAAATAAATCCTAACCTAAGTTACAATTAAACCTAACACTATACTATCATTAAATTAATTAAATAAAATACCTACAATTACCTACAATAAAACCTAAGACTACACTATCAATAAATAAATTAAATACAATTCGTACAAATAACTACAATGAAATAAACTAACTAAAGTACAAAAAATAAAAAAGAACTAAGTTACAAAAAATAAAAAAATATTTACAAACATAAGGAAAATCTTACAACAATTTTAAACTAATTACACCTACTCTAAGCCCCCTAATAAAATAACAAAGACCCCCAAAATAAAAAAATGCCCTACCCTATTCTAAATTAATAAAGTTAAAAGCTCTTTTACCTTACCAGCCCTGAACAGGGCCCTTTGCGGGGCATGCCCCAAGAAATTCAGCTCTTTTGCCTGTAAAAAAAAACATACAATACCCCCCCCCCAACATTACAACCCACCACCCACATACCCCTAATCTAACCCAAACCCCCCTTAAGCTCGCATTCTATTGGCTGATCGGAACAGCCAATAGAATGCAAGCTCAATCTGATTGGCTGATTGGATCAGCCAATCGGATTGAACTTGATTCTGATTGGCTGATTCCATCAGCCAATCAGAATATTCCTACCTTAATTCCGATTGGCTGATAGAATCCTATCAGCCAATCGGAATTCGAGGGACGCCATCTTGGATGACGTCCCTTAAAGGAACCGTCATTCGTCGGGAGTCGCCGGAAGAAGAGGATGGATCCGCGTCGGCTGCTTCAAGATGGACCCGCTCCGCGCCGGATGGAAGAAGATAGAAGATGCCGCTTGGATGAAGATGTTTGCCGGTCCGGATGTCCTCTTCTTGCCGGATAGGAGGAAGACTTTGGAGCCTCTTCTGGACCTCTTCAGTCACCGGATGATGGATCGCCAACCCCCGCTTGGGTTGGATGAAGATTTTGGAGCCAGGACGGATCGGTGATACCTGGTGAGGTGAAGACAAGGTAGGAAGATCTTCAGGGGCTTAGTGTTAGGTTTATTTAAGGGGGGTTTGGGTTAGATTAGGGGTATGTGGGTGGTGGGTTGTAATGTTGGGGGGGTATTGTATGTTTTTTTTTACAGGCAAAAGAGCTGAATTTCTTGGGGCATGCCCCGCAAAGGGCCCTGTTCAGGGCTGGTAAGGTAAAATAGCTTTTAACTTTATTAATTTAGAATAGGGTAGGTCATTTTTTTATTTTGGGGGTCTTTGTTATTTTATTAGGGGGCTTAGAGTAGGTGTAATTAGTTTAAAATTGTTGTAATATTTTTCTGATGTTTGTAAATATTTTTTTATTTTTTGTAACTTAGTTCTTTTTTATTTTTTGTACTTTAGTTAGTTTATTTCATTGTAGTTATTTGTAGGAATTGTATTTAATTTATTTATTGATAGTGTAGTCTTAGGTTTTATTGTAGGTAATTGTAGGTATTTTATTTAATTAATTTAATGATAGTATAGTGTTAGGTTTAATTGTAACTTAGGTTAGGATTTATTTTACAGGTAATTTTGTTATTATTTTAACTAGGTAACTATTAAATAGTTCTTAACTATTTAATAGCTATTGTACCTGGTTAAAATAATTACAAAGTTGCCTGTAAAATAAATATTAATCCTAAAATAGCTACAATGTAATTATAATTTATATTGTAGCTATATTAGGATTTATTTTACAGGTAAGTATTTAGCTTTAAATAGGAATAATTTATTTAATAAGAGTTAATTAATTTCGTTAGATTTAAATTATATTTAACTTAGGGGGATGTTAGTGTTAGACTTAGCTTTAGGGGTTAATCCATTTATTATAGTAGCGGTGAGCTCCGGTCGGCAGATTAGGGGTTAATAATTGAAGTTAGGTGTCGGCGATGTTAGGGAGGGCAGATTAGGGGGTTAATACTATTTATTATAGGGTTAGTGAGGCGGATTAGGGGTTAATACATTTATTATAGTAGCGGTGCAGTCCGCTCGGCAGATTAGGGGTTAATCAGTGTAGGCAGGTGGAGGCGACGTTGAGGGGGGCAGATTAGGGGTTAATAAATATAATATAGGGGTCGGCGGTGTTAGGGGCAGCAGATTAGGGGTACATAGCTATAATGTAGGTGGCGGCGCTTTGCGGTCGGCAGATTAGGGGTTAATTATTGAAAGTAGCTGGCGGCGACGTTGTGGGGGGCAGGTTAGGGGTTAATAAATATAATACAGGGGTCGGCGGTGTTAGGGGCAGCAGATTAGGGGTACATAGGGATAATTTAGCTGGCGGCGCTTTGCGGTCGGCAGATTGGGGGTTAAAAAAAAAATCGAGTGGCGGCGATGTGGGGGGACCTCAGTTTAGGGGTACATAGGTAGTTTATGGGTGTTAGTGTACTTTAGGGTACAGTAGTTGTTACGGTACCAACAGTGTACCAAGGGTTAATACCAGGGAACAACGTCCTGCATAGGGAATCAGCAATTCACAACCCAGCCAGTTTCAGGTTTAAAACAGAATGTCTGCTTTATTTGAAGGCAGCACACAGATTTATACACCCTGGCTTCAGGTTACAAAGGGCATTGGTTTAACAGTAAAGCAAACATATGAACAATGCATCAAACCTCCAACAATTGTCTATTCACAGGTAAAACAGATTAACATATTAAGTTAATTAACTAGGGAAGAACGTTTACTCAGACAATCTGATGTTGGGCAGTCTAGTTAACATAATCACACAAGGACACAATCAGTTTACCTAGACAGACTCCTGAGACACAATCAGATCTTAAACATACATAGAATACATCTTATTAGAGAATATAGGAACAGTTTATTAGCTATAAAGTCTTTTATGCCCACTTTGCTTATAGAGTCACAATTGCTCTCACAAGGGGCACTCACACCCTGTACCCATCCTGTATTTATGGATACAGGGTGACATAGACATAAGACAGAGTTATGAAAGTACATGGGGTGTCCAGCATATAAAATTCCATATTTCCATGCAGTCTCTGGGTATCCTTAAGCCCATGTACCTCCAGCCCAAAGAATGTTCCATAACAGGCCCTCCAATGTACAGTGGCGAGATTGGTTTTGTCACATCTCTCCCCTTTTCCAAACAGACTAACAGGGTATCTGACCTCCTGCCGGTCAGTGCCCTGGTTAGTCCAGCAACCCACCCATAAAACACAATTAGTAGTACAGCCCACCCACAATAAATGGTTACTACACCTGAGTACGGGGAAAACTTGTCCATGTCCAGGTGCCTCACCACAGCTGTGTGGGGGACTGGTACACTGAATTGGTGGGTTGCGAGGTGGGCAGAGACCAGCTGTACTCTGCCCGGGTGCCAGCACTACCATGGAAGTAGCCTGGTGGGAGCCTGGTTGCTGGAGGGGAAGACCGACTGTCTCCCCTTCGGATACATAGCTGTGCTGCTGGAGGGGGAGACCAATCGTCTCCCCTTTGGCTAAACAGCCGTGTTGCTGGGGGACAGGACCATCAAACTCCTCTCCCTCTGGTTTGTCAGTTTGCTGGGACAATCCATCTGTATTCCCGTTATGAGAGAGAATTCCTGTCCATACAAACAAGGGTTCAAATTCCTCAGTGCCCAGACCAGGGCCAAACAGTCCTTCAAAATCCCATCAGCTTCTTTACGAGTTTTCTGTACCTGCTCTTTATAGGTATCCACAATCCCTTCATACTGACATAGGGTGCCCTTGAGTTGCTGCACCTCACTATGAGCCAGCGTCAGCTTCTCCTCCAGTGTCACTAAGTTTGTCTTTAATGTTTCATGTTCCACTCTCAAGCTGGAGTTTTCTGCAGTCTGTCGGTGCAGCTTGTCTAGCAGAGATTCCCGTTCTAAACATGCTTTTTCCTCTGCGCTCCTCTTCTCCTTCATCAGCGCATTGTAACGGGACCTCCACATATCAATAGCGGATAGAGATTTACTGAGCTCAGCGTCCTGGGGCTTAGCAGCAGGTGGGTCAGTCTCTGCTGCACGGATCTGGGCACGGGTAGTCACAGAGTTAACATCAGCGGGACCCATAGGAGCGTAGGCAGAAACAAGGGGGGCCAAGTCATTTCCAAGAAGAACATCAGCAGGTAAGTCCTTCTTGACCCCCACATTCACAGGTCTAGCGCCCACTCCCCAATCCAAATGTACCCTGGCAACAGGTAGGCTGAACACATCGCCCCCTGCTACCCTCACAGCCACAGTGTCTCCAGTGTACTGTTTCTCAGACACCAAGTTCTTTTGAAGCAAGGTCATGGTAGCACCAGTATCCCGTAGACCACTGACCTTCTTCCCATTCACTTTAACCAGTTGCCGGTTATTCCGGTGGGCAGCTTGCACAAGGTCTGCCTCATGTAGGATGCTCCAGCATTCTTGCGCCTCTACGTAGCGGGCCGCAGGATGAGGATTACGTGGGATTCCGCCGGCAGGTCTTCTCCAGGACTGCGCTTGGTTCGCTGCGTTTAGGGGACACTCTGGTCTTTTGTGCCCTAGTTGCTTACATCTAAAGCACCGAATAGGTTGTGAGTAGCACCGCAGGGCTCTCTGAGGGTAGTTTGTGGCCGGAGGCCGTGTGGTATAGTGGTGCGCCGGGGTTTGGTAACTGGCAGCTGCTGGGGTGACTGGGGGTCTGTACTCCACTCTAGCAGGGGGCTTAGTGGTAGCAGTGTCCAGTTTGCGGGCATCCGTATACTCATCTGCCAAGCGAGCCGCTTCCTGCAGGGTGGAGGGTTTACGGTCCCGAACCCACTCTCGAACTCCTGCGGGTAATTTGTCGAAGCAATGTTCCAACAGGAATAGCTGCAGCACCTCTTCCCCAGATATGGCTTGGCACCCCGCTATCCAGTGAGCTGCTGTGCGGTGCACCTTACATGCCCACTCAAGGTAGGAATCTCCAGCTAATTTAACAGTGTGTCTGAACCGTCTCCGGTATGCCTCCGGTGTAACCGCATACCTGGAGAGCAGAGCCTCTTTTACAGTATTATAATCCCTGACTTCCTCATCTGGAATGGCCCGAAAAGCCTCTCTGGCCCGGCCGGATAATTTTCCAGATAATATCGTGACCCAGTCCTCTGCGGGTACCTTGTGTAGTGCACATTGCCTCTCAAAATCCGCAAGGTACCCATCAATCTCTCCTTCTGTTTCCAGGAAGTTTTTAAAAGCTGCAAAATTTACTTTTCTCTTTTCCATCTTAGTCAGTATTGTAATAATCCCCCTCTTCCTGAGGTTACTGGCTTGTGTAGTTGCTCTTCTGGGCGATAAGGTTCATTCCGTCGCTGCCACCAATGTTACGGTACCAACAGTGTACCAAGGGTTAATACCAGGGAACAACGTCCTGCATAGGGAATCAGCAATTCACAACCCAGCCAGTTTCAGGTTTAAAACAGAATGTCTGCTTTATTTGAAGGCAGCACACAGATTTATACACCCTGGCTTCAGGTTACAAAGGGCATTGGTTTAACAGTAAAGCAAACATATGAACAATGCATCAAACCTCCAACAATTGTCTATTCACAGGTAAAACAGATTAACATATTAAGTTAATTAACTAGGGAAGAACGTTTACTCAGACAATCTGATGTTGGGCAGTCTAGTTAACATAATCACACAAGGACACAATCAGTTTACCTAGACAGACTCCTGAGACACAATCAGATCTTAAACATACATAGAATACATCTTATTAGAGAATATAGGAACAGTTCTTATTAGCTATAAAGTCTTTTATGCCCACTTTGCTTATAGAGTCACAATTGCTCTCACAAGGGGCACTCACACCCTGTACCCATCCTGTATTTATGGATACAGGGTGACATAGACATAAGACAGAGTTATGAAAGTACATGGGGTGTCCAGCATATAAAATTCCATATTTCCATGCAGTCTCTGGGTATCCTTAAGCCCATGTACCTCCAGCCCAAAGAATGTTCCATAACAGGCCCTCCAATGTACAGTGGCGAGATTGGTTTTGTCACAGTAGTTAAGAGCTTTATGAACCGGCGTTAGCCCAGAAAGCTCTTAACTCCTGCTTTTTTCCTGCGGCTGGAGTTTTGTCGTTAGATGTCTAACGCTCACTTCAGAAACGACTCTAAATACCGGAGTTAGAAAGATCCCATTGAAAAGATAGGATACGCAATTGACGTAAGGGGATCTGCGGTATGGAAAAGTCGCGGCTGAAAAGTGAGCGTTAGACCCTATTTTCAGTGACTCCAAATACCGGCGGTAGCCTAAAACCAGCGTTAGGAGCCTCTAACGCTGGTTTTCACGGCTAACGCCAAACTCCAAATCTAGCCGTATGATTCTTCGGTCCTTAACATAATGTAGGCATATTCCTCCAATTGTAGGATGTGTTGAAAAGTATGAAGCCATTTGGCCATAGTGGGTGTGTCTTTTTATTTCCAGTTCCGAACTATAAGTGACTTCATGCTATTACTTGCAATAAATATTAATTTTTTTGTATTTTTTGGGGAATAATATTAAATACCCAAATGCGGGGGTCTAGTAGAATCATGAATTCAACCATTTCTGAGGTTTCCCTGGCCACTTTTTCCCACATTTCAATTATCGAGGGGCATTTCCACCAAATGTGAGCCATACTACCCCTAGCAGTGTCACATCTCCAGCAAGTATCACTTGCTGATTTGTAAAGTTTGTGCATCCTGGAAGGTGTGTAGTACCATCTTTGAATTATTTTTAAATTTAGTTCTATTAGACGGCTAGAGGAGGAAACCTTGGTCACATTCGAGAAGATTGCCGAGACCTCTCTCGGTGTCAGATCTAAGTCTAATTCTTCATTCCACCTATATATGTAATATGGGGTGTAGCCATGTGATGGGATTTGTAGTAATGCATGAGAAATGGCTAATGTCTTTTTGTGTGGTTTTTCTGATCTACATAGTGATTCGAATGTAGTCATAGGCCTCATTAGATTTCTTCGATCTGGGTGTTTTGTGATGTAAGACTGACATTGGCGCAAAAGTAGCCAATTTTTTGAAAACTCTAGTCCTTGATTCGCTAACTCCGTTGAATTATAAAATTTATGCTCATTGCCTAGCTGATAGACCGCTAACGTTCTTTGTTTTTTAGTTAGAGTTTTGCTGGGGATATTCATTCCTGGGAGGAAATCTATGTTATCTGTGAGGGGCGTTAAAGGAGAGTTCCCTGAGGACATATTCGGGTATGATATTAGTATTTTGTTCCAGACATGAAAAGTCTCTGAAATAATAGAGTTAGAGTTGGGCTCTAGGGAAGCCTGCTTATTTGTTAGCCAACATTGAGATCCCAGGTGTGTCTTGTTCACAATGCTGTGTTCAAGTTCCACCCACGCTTTAGTTGAAAAATTTGTGTACCAGTCAATGATCCATTGTAGGAATATTGCTAGTCTGTACTTTTCTATGTCTGGAACACCCAGTCCACCCCTTTTGATTGGCATGCACATTAATTGTCTATTAATCCTAGCTGGTCTATTTTCCCATACATATGCAAATAGCTTGGACTGCAGTGAGTTAATGAAGTTCCTGGGCAAGGGGATTGAAAGAGTTTGAAGGATATATAATATCCGCGGCAGGACATTCATCTTTAGGACTGTAATTCCCCCTAGCCAGGAGATATTCTTTGATCTCCAAGCTAAGAGATCTGCTATAATCTTCTGTTGAATAGGGATATAGTTTAATTGGAATACCTCATTAAGTGACGGGGCTAGGTAGATGCCTAAATATTTCAGGGACTTTCTTTTCTTTTAAATGGGCACATCTGACAGATATTTTGGATTTGTGGAATTTCGTGGTTTAAAAGGAGCATCTCAGATTTGGATTTATTGATAAGAAAGTTGGATATTTTTTGGAATTTATCTAATTCTTCGCAGAGGTTGGGTATAGAGGTTGTGGGATTGGTAAGGAAAAATAAGATGTCATCAGCGTATAGTAGGATCTTATGGGTATTGCCTGCAATATCTATACCTTAGATTGAGTGTCTTTCTCTGACTGCTGAGGCTAGAGCTTCTACTATGCATGCGAACAGTAATGGGGATAAGGGGCATCCCTGTCAAGTTCCGTTCGATATGCTGAATGATTGAGACAGGTGGCCATTAACTCTAACCTTGGCTGAGGGGGAATGATAAAGGGCAAAAATCTTTGATATGATGGAGTTTCCTAGTTGGAATTTTTGTAGTATGGCCCTGAGGAAGGTCCAACAGACACAGTCGAACGCTTTCTCCTCGTCTGTTGAAACCAAGACCAAGGGTATTTTCTGGTGCTGGGTATATTCTAGGAGGTGTAACGCCCTTATGGTGTTATCTTTGGCCTCTCTGTTTTGAATAAAGCCCACTTGATCATTCTTGATAAGATGAGGCATTACCTGGTTTAACCGATTGGCCAAAGTTTTTGCATAAATTTTGAGATCTGAATTTAATAGAGAAATAGGCCTGAAGTTTTCCACCCTATCTGGAGATTTGCCTGGTTTAGGTAAAAACACTATATGTGCTTCTAAATTCGTGTCTAGAAAAGGGTTCTCTTCATTTATACTAGTAAACAAGTTTAATAGGTCTGGTATTAGAAGGTCTTTATATTGTTTATAATAGCTATTTGAGTAGCCGTCTGGTCCTGATGCCTTCCCTAAGGGAAGGTCCTTTATTACTGTGATGGATACCCCCGGCTACCCCGACTGGGTAGCTCCGCCAAATGGGTCTTGCTTCCTCCCTGCCAATTGTAGCTATGTAGCTGGCAAGTGACCACAGCCTGTAGCCACCCCTGATGCCCGACAGCAGCAGTACTCAGGGTCCCACCCTGTGGCAGACTCCAGCTACCAGACTAGGTAGCTCTGTCAGAGTGTCCCTCCCCTGCCTGGAACAGGCTGCTATGTAGCCCAGGAAAAGTGATTTTAGCTGGAGCAAACCCAAATAACTAGACAGCATAGCATTCAGGTTTAACAGGAACTGATTTTATTGAAAACACACACTCCTTTTATACAGTCAGCTCATCTTGATAAGACCCTGGACAATCCCACTATTTTCCCGCCATTCCCGCCCCTCTAGACAGCCCGGCACCTCCATAGGAGCCACAGTCTCACATAATCCCAATACATAGGGGTGGCGGTTTCGGGTGATCCCGGTAGAGCGGCGGCACTTCCAGGGTGTCATTTTAAAACTCTTGGTCTCCAGATGCCACAGTCCAAAAATTATGGGGTTAGGGGTGTCCAAAACCCCCAGTTCCAAAAGGAGCTCCCCTCCAGCAATTCCCCCACCCCTTGTACTCCCCAGGGGCTACTAATCCCCAAAAGAGCGGAGCTCTGGGGCACATGGTTGCTGGAGCGACCTTGGTTAAAGTTAGCTGGTGTTCTCCTGTCCTGTGGCCGACCGGGAGTTCCAGGAGCCTGGCCAGCCTGAGAGGGGTTAGGCGGGTGTCCGTTGTAAGGCAGCCGACCAGGAGTTCCAGGAGCCCGGCCAGACTAGGAGGGTTTTCCTAGTCATACACCAACTTTTCTCTGAACACAAAAACAAGCCAACACAAAGCAAACAAACAGCTTCCAGAGATGGTGGTTGCTCTGAGGAGCCCAAAACCACTGAGAAACAACAGGGGTGAGGTTGTAGGGGGGTGGGGGGTAGCCTTAGCCGTCTTATATCCGTGACATCTCCCCCCTCCAGTTCGGCAGACCCGGCTAGACCCTTAACGGGTCGGCCTGGGGCTGTCCGACAGTGGCCCTCCACTTCTTGGTTGCTGAGAGAGGTTATCCCATCTCTCCTGAGCTTGGGGCATCCTGGGGGGTTTCTGCTGGCGTTTAAACCCTGCGCCCTGGGCGCAGGGATAGTCACAAAATGCAAAGTCCCAAACAAGTTTGCTTAGGCCGGCTCCCAAACAATTGCTGTTCCACAAGTTCCAGTGTCCTTAAGTTCCATGGCCAAACTGTTCCCCTCTGTGACACTCTGTTGAGTACCGGCTGACCCACCCACAAACAAAGCCAGTACCGATTTCCCGGCTGTATACCCACCCCAGACTGTTGGTGGAAGTGGCTCCTTGGTGGGGCAGGCAAAACTCGGGTGCCCAAACTTGTGGCACCAACTGCATGAGTGGGTACCCCCCTGGCCTGCCCCCTGTGAGATATACTCCAGGACAAGAAAAGGGTATAGACCCTGCCAAGCTACTGAGGGGAGAGACCATCTGTCTCCTCTCCCGAGAAGGAGATCTACTGCTGGGGAGGGAGGTCTGCTACCTCTGCTCCATGGTAAACTGTGCTGCCACTGGGGAGAGAGACCGACTGTCTCCTCTCCCAGAAAGGGATTCGGCCACTGGGGAGAGATATCGATACCCGTCTCTCCCTGCAAGGGCTTCTCTGTAAGGGGAGGAAGGACGACTTCCTCCGCTCCCAGGGGATGGCTCTGCCGCTGGGGAGAGAGACCGACTGTCTCCTCTCCTGGCTCCTGGCTCTGAAGCTGGGGAGAGAGACTGACTGTCTCCTCTCCCGGCTCCTGGCTCTGCCGCTGGGTAGAGAGACCCACTGTCTCCTCTCCCAGGAAGGGGTTCTGTTTACGGGGAGGGAGGAAGACTACCTCCGCTCCCAGGGGATGGCTCTGCCGCTGGGGAGAGAGACCGACTGTCTTCTCTCCCGGCTTCTGGCTCTGCCGCTGGGGAGGGAGACCAACTGTCTCCTCTCCCAGGAAGGGGTTCGGCCGCTGGGGAGAGATATCGATACCCGTCTCTCCCTGCAAGGGCTTCTCTGTAAGGGGAGGGGGGACGACTACCTCCGCTCCCAGGGGATGGCTCTGCCGCTGGAGAGAGAGACCGACTGTCTCCTCTCCCAGCTCCTGGCTCTGCCGCTAGGGAGAGAGACCAACTGTCTCCTCTCCCAGGAAGGGGTTTGGCTTACGGGGAGGGAGGAAGACTACCTCCGCTCCCAGGGGATGGCTCTGCCACTGGGGAGGGAGACCGACTGTCTCCTCTCCCAGGAAGGGGTTCGGCCGCTGGGGAGAGATATCGATACCCGTCTCTCCCTGCAAGGGCTTCTCTGTAAGGGAAGGGGGGACGACTACCTCCGCTACCAGGGGATGGCTCTGCCGCTGGGGAGAGAGACCGACTGTCTCCTCTCCCGGCTCCTGGATCTGCCGCTAGGGAGAGAGACCGACTGTCTCCTCTCCCAGGAAGGGGTTCGGCTTACGGGGAGGGAGGACGACTACCTCCGCTCCCAGGGGATGGCTCTGCCGCTGGGGAGAGTAACTGACTGTCTCCTCTCCCGGCTCCTGGCTCTGCCACTGGGGAGAGAGACCGACTGTCTCCTCTCCCAGGAAGGGGTTCTGTTTACGGGGAGGGAGGACGACTACCTCCACTCCAAGGGGATGGCTCTGCCGCTGGGGAGAGACCGACTGTCTCCTCTCCCAGGAAGGGATTCTGCTGCTGGGGAGAGTTATCAACATCCATCGCTCCCTTGTCCAAGTCTATAATCTAAGAGCCAGACTGCTGATCTTTGCTGCTACTCCTCCACAGTCAAGCTCCATGAATCCCAGAGGGCTGCACCCCAGATCTGTATGCCCCTGGCACGCTGCTTAGTGAGATCCAGCAGCCTCTTGTATTCCTTGACCAGTGCCTCTTCCTGGTCAATTATAAAATCCATATCGTCCAGCAGCCAGGTCTCCTCCAAGAGATCCAGCATTTCCTCTTGGAGCCAAGAGATATCCTCTAGACCCTGGTCTGACTCGCTCCCAAACTGTGGGTCTTCTGTCCTTTTTGTAAACAACAATCCAGGGCCACCGAAGCCAAAGCCCTCTGTGGGGGATCCTTCCTCCAGCCATGGCTGCGCTTGCATAGCGAGCCATTTGAGGGCTCGATAGCCGTCCTCCACCCACATCTCTTGCTGGATCAGTCTATGTAGAACAGCTAGCCATTCCTTCTTTGGCTGTTCTCCCAGGAAAGGCAGCCTCACGGTCCACCGTACCCGGAATCTCGTGTCATTCGTGGGGAGGACCTTTCCATTTTCCTGCTCCTGTTGCAGAGCCTCCCACCAAAGGTCTCGGAGGGCAAGGTTCCTCCATGTCAGAACGTCCTGTTCCGAACAAGGATCCTTTGTTCCAGTCAGCATCTTTTGTACTCTCCCTAGGAACTCTGCCTCCATATTTACCGGCTACTGTGGTACGTCTCCTCTGTCAGCAGGAACCTTGTAAAAGAAGCAGATCCCCCCGCTGCCAGCCAATGTGACGGATACCCCCGGCTACCCCGACTGGGTAGCTCCGCCAAACGGGTCCTGCTTCCTCCCTGCCAATTGTAGCTATGTAGCTGGCAAGTGACCACAGCCTGTAGCCACCCCTGATGCCCGACAGCAGCAGTACTCAGGGTCCCACCCTGTGGCAGACTCCAGCTACCAGACTAGGTAGCTCTGTCAGAGTGTCCCTCCCCTGCCTGGAACAGGCTGCTATGTAGCCCAGGAAAAGTGATTTTAGCTGGAACAAACCCAAATAACTAGACAACCTAGCATTCAGGTTTAACAGGAACTGATTTTATTGAAAACACACACTCCTTTTATACAGTCAGCTCATCTTGATAAGACCCTGGACAATCCCACTATTTTCCTGCCATTCCCGCCCCTCTAGACAGCCCGGCACCTCCATAGGAGCCACAGTCTCACATAATCCCAATACATAGGGGTGGCGGTTTCGGGTGATCCCAGTGTGTCATTTTAAAGCTCTCGGTCCCCAGATGCCACAGTCCAAAAATCAGCATGATTCGTTACTGGGGACCGGAGTTACAGTCCATTGAAGTTATGGGGTTAGGGGTGTCCAAAACCCCCAGTTCCAAAAGGAGCTCCCCTCCGGCAGTTCCCCCACCCCTTGTACTCTCCAGGGGCTACTAATCCCCAAAAGAGCGGAGCTCTGGGGCACATGGTTGCTGGAGCGACCTTGGTTAAATTTAGCGGGTGTTCTTCTGTCCTGTGGCCGACCGGGAGTTCCAGGAGCCTGGCCAGCCTGAGAGGGGTTAGGCGGGTGTCCGTTGTAAGGCAGACGACCGGGAGTTCCAGGAGCCCGGCCAGCCTAGGAGCGTTTTCCTGGTCATACACCAACTTTTCTCTGAACACAAAAACAAGCCAACACAAAGCAAACAAACAGCTTCCAGAGATGGTGGTTGCTCTGAGGAGCCCAAAACCACTGAGAAACAACAGGGGTGAGGTTGTAGGGGGGTGGGGGGTAGCCTTAGCCGTCTGATATCCGTGACAATTACTTTCTTAATTTCCTTATATGAGAAAGGGCCGTTCAGTTGTTCTATCTGTTCCTGATTCAATGTGGGAAGGGTTAGGTTCTCTAGGTATTCTTGGATGAGTAAGCTTTTTTTTGTTTTTGGTGTATTTTCTCCATGTTTATTTATGTTATATAGTCGTTTGTAATATGATCTGAATGCCTCTGCTATTTGGTCAGTTGTGTATAAGTCCTTTCCCCTAGTGTCTGTTATCTGCATTATATGCTGCTCTTGTTATTACCCTCATAGTATATTTGTCCCAAACTTACTGCATGCTGTTTGCACTTTGTATTATGGATCTACATTCCTCTACTGCTGTTATCGCTAGAATTGTATTTATGCAGAGAGTCTAGAGAGAGTATTATGTAAATAGATTCTTTCCTCTTTTACTTTTTGTGCTTTCAGGCTTATTAATTCACCTCTGACCACAGACTTATGCGCTTCCCATAATAACCTATTATCTGAAATTGAAGCTTGGTTCAGTGCAAAATATTCTGCTATGGTTTTTTCTATTTTGAAAGAATTTATTGGGTCCCATAATAGGTTGTCATCTATTCTCCATGTGTGCGAGATTGTGTTCATTAGGGGCCAGTATATAGTGCAACCCACCATCGAATGGTCCGACCAAGTTCTGGAGTAAATGGTGAGGTCTTTTATTCTTGATAAGCTGGCTACATCCAGCATAATATAATCTATGCGGGAATAGCGGGCATGGGGGTATGAATAAAAAGTATAATTTCTCACGCCCGGATATTTCACTCTCCAAGCATCATGAACAGTGAGATCTTTTAGGCACTGTCTTATTATGTTGATTGTTTTGTTAGGGATGGATGAGGTATGGTTGTAGTTGTCCATGTGTGGGTCGAGAGTGAGGTTGAAATCCCCTCTTATTATTAAAGTACCCTTGGACACTTCCAGTAATAAATTAGTTAAATGTTTAAAGTATAAATCTTGTCTGAGGTTAGGGGCGTAAGTGCAAACCATAGTCACCAGTGTGTTGTATAGCTTTCCTGTGACAACCAAATATCTCCCCTCTCTATCCCTGTGTGTCGATATCTGCTGGAAGGGTATATTTCTTTTGATTAAAATTCCCACCCCGTTTGTCTTGGTTGTGTTGGATGCATAGAAAGATTCTCCATATTTGAATTTAAATGTCTTAGGTTCACGGCCCTTTACAAAGTGTGTTTCTTGTAAAAACACGATATCCCTCTTTTTATCCTTTATACTTCTTTTGTGTGGACTATGAAGACCTTTTGCATTTGCCGTTAGTATGTTAATACTATTCTGGTGTTTTTCTGTCATCTATCCTAGTGATAAGGCTAGAAATATCTTTGGTTGGAACCTGAAACTTGTCTTGTACGATGTTTGTGTGGTGTCTCCCTTCATGGCAACCATCATTTGTCCTCTGACCTGTAGCATCATCAAAACAATAATCTATAACTTTAGAAACATTATAACATAAAACCACATACACTTTGAGCTCAATGAACATTTCAAACATTGCAATCTTGGCACAATCCATCTTGTGCTGTAAATCAAAGATAGGGGGAATTGCTGGTGGACTCCTCTCACCAATATAAACTTAACTTTGCTGGGAAGGGGAGGGGAATAGAAAACGCATCCATTTGAGAAAATTCTGGGAATATCCTCATTATCTAAACAATACAACATGAACTATAACATAGCTGCTTTTACGTTTTTTTTTTTTTTTTATTGAGGTTATACAAATGATACAGGCAAGTAGCATCTCAATTACAGAAACATATGAGACTCACAAAACAATATACATTTTACATGTTAAGATAAACATACATTTAATCGCCCAGTTAAGGAAATAAAATAAAAATAAGAGTTAACCTCAGGTTATCCCCTTAAGATATGTTATACAGACAGATAAAATGATTTCTTTCATGTAATTAGCAAGAGTCCATGAGCTAGTGACGTATGGGATATACATTCCTACCAGGAGGGGCAAAGTTTCCCAAACCTTAAAATGCCTATAAATACACCCCTCACCACACCCACAATTCAGTTTTACAAACTTTGCCTCCCATGGAGGTGGTGAAGTAAGTTTGTGCTAGATTCTACGTTGATATGCGCTTCGCAGCAGGCTGGAGCCCGGTTTTCCTCTCAGAGTGCAGTGAATGTCAGAGGGATGTGAAGAGAGTATTGCCTATTTGAATTCAATGATCTTCTTTACGGGGTCTATTTCATAGGTTCTCTATTATCGGTAGTAGAGATTTCTTCTCCTACCTCCCTTTTCAGATCGACGATATACTCTTATATACCATTACCTCTACTGATTCTCGTTTCAGTACTGGTTTGGCTATCTACTATATGTAGATGAGTGTCTTAGGGTAAGTAAGTCTTATTTTATTCATGACACTCAAAGCTATGGTTGGGCACTTTATATGTAAAGTTCTAAATATATGTATTAAACTTATATTTGCCATGATTCAGGATAATCAGTATTCCTTCATTCAGACTGTCAGTTTCATTTTTTTGGGAAAATGCATATAAATTTTATTTTTTCTTACCTTAAAATTTTCAATTGACTTTTTTTTCAAAAATTGCGGGCTGTTAGGCTCGCGGGTGCAGAAAATGCTTCTATTTATTGCGCCATTTTTGGCGCCAAAATTTCATCATTTCCGGCGTCATAGTTTGCGCCGGAAGTTTTCACGTAATTGCGTTATTTTTTAAAGTATGTGTATTGCGGACTTTTTTTGGCGCTAAAAAAACATAATTTATTTAAGAACTTACCTGATAAATTCATTTCTTTCATATTAGCAAGAGTCCATGAGCTAGTGACGTATGGGATATACATTCCTACCAGGCGGGGCAAAGTTTCCCGAACCTCAAAATGCCTATAAATACACCCCTCACCACACCCACAATTCAAATTAATGAATAGCCAAGAAGTGGGGTGATAAGAAAGGAGCGAAAGCATCAAAAATAAAGAATTTGAATAATTGTGCTTTATACAAAAAAATCATAACCACCACAAAAAAAGGGTGGGCCTCATGGACTCTTGCTAATATGAAAGAAATGAATTTATCAGGTAAGTTCTTACATAAATTATGTTTTCTTTCATGTAATTAGCAAGAGTTACCATGAGCTAGTGATGTATGGGATAGCAGATACCCAAGATGTGGAACTTCCACGCAAGAGTCACTAGAGAGGGAGGGATAAAATAAAGACAGCCAATTCCGCTGAAAAAGATCCACAACCCAAATCAAAAAAATGAAATAATAAGCAGAAGAATCAAACTGAAACAGCTGCCTGAAGTACTTTTCTACCAAAAACTGCTTCAGAAGAAGAGAAAACATCAAAATGGTAGAATTTAGTAAAAGTATGCAAAGAAGACCAAGTTGCTGCTTTGCAAATCTGATCAACAGAAGATTCATTCCTAAAAGCCCAGGAAGTAGAAACTGACCTAGTAGAATGAGCCGTAATCCTTTGAGGCAGGGACTTACCCGACTCTACATAAGCATGATGAATCAACGACTTTAACCAAGATGCCAAAGAAATGGCAGAAGCCTTCTGACCTTTCCTGGAACCAGAAAAGATAACAAATAGACTAGAAGTCTTTCTGAAACCTTTAGTAGCTTCAACGTAATATTTCAAAGCTCTAACCACATCCAAAGAATGTAAAGATCTCTCCAGAGAATTCTTAGGATTAGGACACAATGAAGGGACAACAATTTCACTACTAATGTTGTTAGAATTCACAACTTTAGGTAAAAATTTAAATGAAGTCCACAACACCGCCTTATCCTTATGAAAAATCAGAAAAGGAGATTAACAAGAAAGAGCAGATAACTCAGAAACTCTTCTAGCAGAAGAGATGGCCAAAAGGAACAAAACTTTCCAAGAAAGTAATTTAATATCCAGAGAATGCATAGGTTCAAACGTAGGAGCCTGTAAAGCCCTCAGAACCAAATTAAGACTCCAAGGAGGAGAGATTGACTTAATGACAGGCTTGATATGAACCAAAGCCTGTACAAAACAATGAATATCAGGAAGTTTAGCAATCTTTCTGTGAAAAAGAACAGAAAGAGCAGAGATTTGTTCTTTCAAGGAACTTGCAGACAAACCCTTATCCAAACCATCCTGAAGAAACTGTAAAATTCTAGGAATTCTAAAAGAATGCCAAGAGAATTTATGAGAAGAACACCAAGAAATGTAAGTCTTCCAGACTCTGTAATAAATCTTCCTAGACACAGATTTACGAGCCTGTAACATAGTATTAATCACTGAGTCAGAGAAACCTCTATGACTTAGAATCAAGCGTTCAATCTCCATACCTTCAAATTTAATGATTTGAGATCCTGATGGAAAAATGGGCCTTGAGATAGAAGGTGTGGCCTTAACGGAAGTGTCCAAGGTTGGCAACTGGCCATCCGAACGACATCCGCATACCAAAACCTGTGAGGCCATGCTGGAGCCACCAGCAGTACAAACGAACGCGCCATTAGGATTTTGGAAATCACTTTTGGAAGAAGAACTAGAGGCGGAAAGACATAAGCAGGATGATAATTCCAAGGAAGCGACAATGCGTCCACTGCTTCCGCCTGAGGATCCCTGGATCTGGACAGATACCTTGGAAGTTTCTTGTTTAGATGAGAGGCCATCAGATCTATTTCTGGAAGTCCCCAGATTTGAACAATCTGAAGAAATACCTCTGGGTGAAGAGACCATTCGCCCGGATGTAGCGTCTGGCAACTGAGATAATCCGCTTCCCAATTGTCTATACCTGGGATGTGAACTGCAGAGATTAGACAAGAGCTGGATTCCGCCCATACAAGTATCCGAGATACTTCTTTCATAGCCTGAGGACTGTGAGTCCCTCCTTGATGATTGACATACGCCACGGTTGTGACATTGTCTGAAAACAAATAAACGATTCTCTCTTCAGAAGAGGCCAGAACTGAAGAGCTCTGAAAATCGCATGGAGTTCCAGAGATCCCCATACAGCTCCCCAACCTGAAAGACTCGCATCTGTTGAGATCACAGTCCAGATTGGACAAACAAAAGAAGCTCCTTGAATTAAACGATGGTGATTCAACCACCAAGTCAGAGAAGATCGAACATTGGGATTTAAGGATATTAATTGTGATATCTTTGTATAATCCCTGCACCATTGGTTCAACATACAAAGCTGAAGAGGTCTCATGTGAAAACGAGCAAAAGGGATTGTGTCCGATGCAGCAGTCATGGGACCTAGAATTTCCATGCATAAAGCTACCGAAGGGAACGATTGAGACTGAAGGTTTCGACAAGCTGAAACCAATTTCAGACGTCTCTTTTCTGTTAGAGACAAAGTCATGTACACTGAATCTATTTGGAAACCCAAAAAGGTTACCTTTCTCTGAGGAATCAAGGAACTCTTTGGTAAATTGATCCTCCAACCATGCCTTTGAAGAAACAACACAAGTTGATTCATATGAGATTCGGCAGAATGTAAAGACTGAGCAAGTACCAAGATATCATCCAAATAAGGAAATACCGCAATACCCTGTTCTCAGATTACAGAGAGAAGGGCACCGAGAACCTTTGAAAAGATCCTTGGAGCTGTTGCTAGGCCAAACGGAAGAGCAACAAACTGGTAATGCTTGTCTAGAAAAGAGAATCTCAGGAACTGATAGTGATCTGGATGAATTGGAATATAAAGATATGCATCCTGTAAGTCTATTGTAGACATATAATGCCCTTGCTGAACAAAAGGCAGAATAGTCCTTATAGTCACCATTTTGAATGTTGGTATCCTACATAACGATTCAATATTTTTAGATCCAGAACTGGTCTGAAGGAATTCTCCTTCTTTGGTACAATGAATAGATTTGAGTAAAACCCCAGACCCTGTTCCAGAATTGGAACTGGCATAATTAACCCCAGCTGACTCTAGGTCTGAAACACATTTCAGAAACGCCTGAGCTTTTTACTGGGTTGACTGGGATGCGGTGAGAGAAAAAATCTTCTCACAGGCGGCCTTACCTTGAAGACTATTCTGTAACCCTTGTGAAACAATGTTCTGAATCCAAAGAACTGTGAATCGAATTGATCCAAACATCTTTGAAAAATCGTAACCTGCCCCCTACCAGCTGTGCTGGAATGAGGGCCGCACCTTCATGCGGATTTAGGAGCTGGTTTTGATTATTTTCGAAAAGGCTTGGGATTTATTCCATGACTGGAGAAGGTTTCCAAACGGAAACTGTTCCTTTAGAGGAAGGGTCATGGCTTTGTTCCTTATTCATGACGAAAAGGAACGAAAGACGATTAGCAGCCCTATATTTACCTTTAGATTTTTGTCCTGAGGCAAAAAGGCTCCCTTCCCCCAGTAACAGTTGAAATTATTGAATCCAACTGTGAACCAAGTAATTTATTACCTTGGAAAGAAAGAGAAAGCAATGTTGACTTAGAAGTCATATCTGCATTCCAAGATTTAAGCCATAAAGCTCTTCTAGCTAAAATAGCTAAAGACATATCCTGACATCAATTCTAATGACATCAAAAATGGCATCACAAACAAGTTATAGTATGTTGAAGAAGTTTAACAATGCTATAAGCATTAGGTGTCTGACACTTGTTGTGCTAAAGCCTCCAACCAGAAAGTGGAAGCTGCAGCAACATCAGCCAAAGAAATAGCAGGCCTAAGAGATACCTTGAACATAAATAAGCCTTCCTTAGAAAGGATTCAAGCTTCCTATCTAAAGGATCCTTATACAAAGTACTATCTGCCGTAGGAATAGTAGTACGTTTAGCAAGAGTAGAGATAGCCCCATCAACTTTGGGGATTTTTTCCCCAAACTCTAATCTGTCAGATGGCAAAGGGTACAATTTCTTAAACCTTGGTGAAGGATTAAATGAAGTACCCAGACTATTCCATTCCCTAGAAATTACTTCTGAAATAGCATCAGGAACTGGAAAAACTTCTGGAATAACTATATGAGGTTTAAAAACTGAATTTAAACGCTTATTAGTTTTAATATCAAGAGGACTAGACTCCTCCATATCTAATGCAATCAACACTTCTTTAAGTAAAGAACGAATAAACTCCATCTTAAATAAATATGAAGATTTATCAGTGTCAATATCTGAGGCAGAATCTTCTGAACCAGATAGATCATCATCAGACATAGATAAGTCAGAATGATGGCGGTCACTTAAAAATTCATCCGAAATGTGAGAAGTTTTAAAAGACCTTTTACGTTTAATGGAAGGAGGAATAACAGACAGAGCCTTCCTAATAGAATTAGAAACAAATTCTCTTATATTAACAGGGACATCCTGAGTATTAGATGTTGAAGGAAAAACAACAGATAATGGATTATTACTAATGGAGACATTGAGGCCTAGTTATCAACGTGTCAACTTACCTGCCTTCGCTGGCCCAATACGCCTGCCTAACCTCGCCTACCATCGCCGCCGCGGACCTGCAAAATTTTGCCTAAGTTATCAATAAATCAGTCAAAAAGCCGTGCACCAAGTACGAGGCGATGAGCAGCGGACTGTGAGAGTTATCACACATCCGATCTCGCTGCTCTTCGGCTTTTTGACAGCTTTATTGCTAGCCTGTCACTAAGCACCCACACTAAACTACACTGTTCTACCCCCTATACTGGCGCCCCCGGAGCCCCCCACAACTCAATAAAGTTATTAACCCATAAACCGCCGCTGCTAGACCCTGCCGCAACTCTTATAAATGTATTAACCCCTAAACCGCCACTCCTGGACACCGCCACCACCTACATTATACCTAGTAACCCCTATCCTGCCCCCCCTATACCATCGCCACCTATAATAAAGTTATTAACCCCTATCCTGCTGATTCCGGACCTCGCCGCAACTAAATAAATAGTTTAACCCCTAAACTGCCGCTCCCGGACCCCGCCGCAACCTATATTAAACTTATTAACCCCTAATCTGCCCCCCTTACACCGTCGCCACCTATAATAAATTTATTAACCCCTATCCTGCCCCCCCCCTACACTGCCGCCACTGTAATAAAATTATTAACCCCTAAACCTAAGTCTAACCCTAACCCTAACACCCCCCAACTTAAATATTAATTAAATAAATCTAAATAATATTTCTATTATTAACTAAATTAATCCTATTTAAAACTAAATACTTACCTATAAAATAAACCCTTATATAGCTACAATATAAATAATAATTATATTGTAGCTATCTTAGGATTTATTTTTATTTTACAGGTAACGTTCAATTTATTTTAACTAGGTACAATAGCTATTAAATAGTTATTAACTATTTAATAGCTACCTAGCTAAAATAAAGAGAAGTTTACCTGTAAAATAAAAACTAACCTAAGTTACAATTACACCTAACACTACACTATACTTAAATAAATTATTCCTATTTAAAACTAAATACTTACCTGTAAAATAAACCCTAAGGCCTAGATTTGGAGTTTGGCGGTAGAAGGGCTGTTAACGCTCCGCTGGCTTTTTTCTGGCCGCACCATAAAATTAACTCTGGTATCGAGAGTTCAATAAAATGCTGCGTTAGGCTCCAAAAAGGGAGCGTACAGGCATTTTTAACGCAGCTTCAACTCTCGATACCAGAGTTGCTTACGGACGCGGCCAGCCTCAAAAACGTGCTCGTGCACGATTCTCCCATAGGAAACAATGGGGCTGTTTGAGCTGAAAAAAAACCTAACACCTGCAAAAAAGCAGCGTTCAGCTCCTAACGCAGCCCCATTGTTTCCTATGGGGAAACACTTCCTACGTCTGCACCTAACACTCTAACATGAACCCCGAGTCTAAACACCCCTAACCTTACACTTATTAACCCCTAATCTGCCGCCCCCGCTATCGCTGACCCCTGCATATTATTATTAACCCCTAATCTGCCGCTCCGTACACCGCCGCAACCTACGTTATCCCTATGTACCCCTAATCTGCTGCCCCTAACACCGCCGACCCCTATATTATATTTATTAACCCCTAACCTGCCCCCCACAACGTCGCCGACACCTGCCTACACTTATTAACCCCTAATCTGCCGAGCGGACCTGAGCGCTACTATAATAAAGTAATTAACCCCTAATCCGCCTCACTAACCCTATCATAAATAGTATTAACCCCTAATCTGCCCTCCCTAACATCGCCGACACCTAACTTCAATTATTAACCCCTAATCTGCCGACCGGACCTCACCGCTATTCTAATAAATGTATTAACCCCTAAAGCTAAGTCTAACACTAACACTAACACCCCCCTAAGTTAAATATAATTTAAATCTAACGAAATTAATTAACTCTTATTAAATAAATTATTCCTATTTAAAGCTAAATACTTACCTGTAAAATAAATCCTAATATAGCTACAATATAAATTATAATTATATTGTAGCTATTTTAGGATTAATATTTATTTTACAGGTAACTTTGTAATTATTTTAACTAGGTACAATAGCTATTAAATAGTTAAGAACTATTTAATAGTTACCTAGTTAAAATAATAACAAATTTACCTGTAAAATAAATCCTAACCTAAGTTATAATTAAACCTAACACTACCCTATCAATAAATTAATTAAATAAACTACCTACAATTACCTACAATTAACCTAACACTACACTATCAATAAATAAATTAAATACAATTGCTACAAATAACTACAATTACATAAACTAACTAAAGTACAAAAAATAAAAAAGAACTAAGTTACAAAAAATAAAAAAATATTTACCAACATTAGAAAAATATTACAACAATTTTAAACTAATTACACCTACTCTAAGCCCCCTAATAAAATAACAAAGACCCCCAAAATAAAAAATTCCCTACCCTATTCTAAATTAATAAATGTAAAAGCTCTTTTACCTTACCAGCCCTGAACAGGGCCCTTTGCGGGGCATGCCCCAAGAAAATCAGCTCTTTTGCCTGTAAAAAAAAACATACAATACCCCCCCCCAACATTACAACCCACCACCCACATACCCCTAATCTAACCCAAACCCCCCTTAAATAAACCTAACACTAAGCCCCTGAAGATCTTCCTACCTTGTCTTCACCATCCAGGTATCACCGATCCGTCCTGGCATCCGGTGCTGAAGAGGTCCAGAAGAGGCTCCAAAGTCTTCCTCCTATCTGGCAAGAAGAGGACATCCGGACCGGCAAACATCTTCTCCAAGCGGCATCTTCGATCTTCTTCCATCCGGTGCGGAGCGGGTCCATCTTGAAGCAGCCGACGCGGATCCATCCTCTTCTTCCGTTGTCTCCCGATGAATGACGGTTCCTTTAAGGGACGTCATCCAAGATGGCGTCCCTCGAATTCCGATTGGCTGATAGGATTCTATCAGCCAATCGGAATTAAGGTAGGAATATTCTGATTGGCTGATGGAATCAGCCAATCAGAATCAAGTTCAATCCGATTGGCTGATCCAATCAGCCAATCAGATTGAGCTCGCAGGGTATTGTATGTTTTTTTTTACAGGCAAAAGAGCTGAATTTCTTGGGGCATGCCCCGCAAAGGGCCCTGTTCAGGGCTGGTAAGGTAAAAGAGCTTTTAACTTTATTAATTTAGAATAGGGTAGGGCATTTTTTTATTTTGGGGGTCTTTGTTATTTTATTAGGGGGCTTAGAGTAGGTGTAATTAGTTTAAAATTGTTGTAATATTTTTCTGATGTTTGTAAATATTTTTTTATTTTTTTGTAACTTAGTTCTTTTTTATTTTTTGTACTTTAGTTAGTTTATGTAATTGTAGTTATTTGTAGGAATTGTATTTAATTTATTTATTGATAGTGTAGTCTTAGGTTTTATTGTAGGTAATTGTAGGTATTTTATTTAATTAATTTAATGATAGTATAGTGTTAGGTTTAATTGTAACTTAGGTTAGGATTTATTTTACAGGTAATTTTGTTATTATTTTAACTAGGTAACTATTAAATAGTTATTAACTATTTAATAGCTATTGTACCTGGTTAAAATAAATACAAAGTTACCTGTAAAATAAATATTAATCCTAAAATAGCTATAATATAATTATAATTTATATTGTAGCTATATTAGGGTTTATTTTACAGGTAAGTATTTAGCTTTAAATAGGAATAATTTATTTAATAAGAGTTAATTAATTTCGTTAGATTTAAATTATATTTAACTTAGGGGGGTGTTAGTGTTAGGGTTAGACTTAGCTTTAGGGGTTAATACATTTATTATAGTAGCGGTGAGCTCCGGTCGGCAGATTAGGGGTTAATAATTGAAGTTAGGTGTCGGCGATGTTAGGGAGGGCAGATTAGGGGTTAATACTATTTATTATAGGGTTAGTGAGGCGGATTAGGGGTTAATACATTTATTATAGTAGCGGTGCGGTCCGCTCAGCAGATTAGGGGTTAATAAGTGTAGGCAGGTGGAGGCGACGTTGAGGGGGGCAGATTAGGGGTTAATAAATATAATATAGGGGTCGGCGGTGTTAGGGGCAGCAGATTAGGGGTACATAGCTATAATGTAGGTGGCGGCGCTTTGCGGTCGGCAGATTAGGGGTTAATTATTGTAAGTAGCTGGCGGCGACGTTGTGGGGGGCAGGTTAGGGGTTAATAAATATAATACAGGGGTCGGCGGTGTTAGGGGCAGCAGATTAGGGGTACATAGGGATAATTTAGCTGGCGGCGCTTTGCGGTCGGCAGATTAGGGGTTAAAAAAAAAATTGAGTGGCAGCGATGTGGGGGGACCTCAGTTTAGGGGTACATAGGTAGTTTATGGGTGTTAGTGTACTTTAGGGTACAGTAGTTAAGAGCTTTATGAACCGGCGTTAGCCCAGAAAGCTCTTAACTCCTGCTTTTTTCCTGCGGCTGGAGTTTTGTCGTTAGATGTCTAACGCTCACTTCAGAAACGACTCTAAATACCGGAGTTAGAAAGATCCCATTGAAAAGATAGGATACGCAATTGACGTAAGGGGATCTGCGGTATGGAAAAGTCGCGGCTGAAAAGTGAGCGTTAGACCCTATTTTCAGTGACTCCAAATACCGGCGGTAGCCTAAAACCAGCGTTAGGAGCCTCTAACGCTGGTTTTCACGGCTAACGCCAAACTCCAAATCTAGCCGTTAGGGTTTACTTTACAGGTAAGTATTTAGTTTTAAATAGAAATAATTTATTAAAGTATAGTGTAGTGTTAGGTGTAATTGTAACTTAGGTTAGGATTTATTTTACAGGTAAATTTCTCTTTATTTTAGCTAGGTAAGCTATTAAATAGTTAATAACTATTTAATAGCTATTGTACCTAGTTAAAATAAATTGAAATTTGCCTGTAAAATAAATTATAAATCCTAAGATAGCTACAATATAATTATTATTTATATTGTAGCTATATTAGGGTTTATTTTAAAGGAAAGTATTTAGTTTTAAATAGGATTAATTTAGTTAATAATAGAAATATCATTTAGATTTATTTAATTAATATTTAAGTTGGGGGGTGTTAGGGTTAGGGTTAGACTTAGGTTTAGGGATTAATACATATATTATAGTTGCGGCGGGGTCAGGGAGCGGCGGTTTAGGGGTTAATACATATATTATAGTTGCGGCAGGGTCAGGGAGCGGCGGTTTAGGGGTTAACATATTTATTATAGCTTGTGGTGGGCTCCAGGAGCGGAGGTTTAGGGGTTAATCATTTTATTAGAGTTGCGGTGGGCTCCGGGAGCGGCGGTTTAGGGGGTAATAACTTTATTTCGTTTTGGCGGTGTAGGGGGGCAGATTAGGGGTGCCAAGTATGACGCCCACTTTTTTTGGCGACAAAAACGACGCCCATAATTTTTGCCGCAAAAAAAGTCTGTAACACACATGCGTCAAAAATGATGCAACCACGTGAAAACTTCCGGCGTCAACTATGGCGCCGGAAATGACGAAATTTTGTGTCAAAAAAGGTCGCGCCAAAAATGACGCAATAAAACCTAATTTATGTAAGAACTTACCTGATAAATTAATTTCTTTCATATTGGAAAGAGTCCATGAGCTAGTGACATATGGGATATACAATCCTACCAGGAGGGCCAAAGTTTCCCAAACCTCAAAATGCCTATAAATACACCCCTCACCACACCCACAATTCAGTTTAACGAATAGCCAAGCAGTGGGGTGATAAAGAAAGGAGTAGAAAGCATCAACAAAGGAAATTTGGAAATAATTGTGCTTTATACAAAAAATCATAACCACCATAAAAAGGGTGGGCCTCATGGACTCTTGCCAATATGAAAGAAATGAATTTATCAGGTAAGTTCTTACATAAATTATGTTTTCTTTCATGTAATTGGCAAGAGTCCATGAGTTAGTGACATATGGGATATCAATACCCAAGATGTGGAGTCTTCCACTCAAGAGTCACTAGAGAGGGAGGGACTAAAACAAAAACAGCCATATTCCGCTGAGAAAATAATCCACAACCCAAAAATAAGTTTATTTTCACTTTTGAAAGAAAAAAACTAAAATCAAAAAGCAGAAGAATCAAACTGAAACAGCTGCCTGAAGAACTTTTCTACCAAAAACTGCTTCCGAAGAAGCAAATACATCAAAACGGTAGAATTTAGTAAATGTATGCAAAGAGGACCAAGTGGCTGCTTTGCAAATCTGATCGACTGAAGCTTCATTCTTAAAAGCCCATGAAGTAGAGACTGATCTAGTAGAATGAGCTGTAATTCTCTGAGGCGGGGTTTGACCCGACTCCAAATAAGCTTGATGAATCAAAAGTTTCAACCAAGAAGCCAAGGAAATAGCAGAAGCTTTCTGACCTTTCCTAGGACCAGAAAATAAAACAAATAGACTGGAAGTCTTCCTGAAATCTTTAGTAGCTTCCACATAATATTTCAAAGCTCTTACCACATCCAAAGAATGTAAGGATCTCTCCAAAAAAATCTTAGAATTAGGACATAAAGAAGGGACAACAATTTCTCTACTAATGTTGTTAGAATTCACAACCTTAGGTAAAAATTGAAAAGAAGTCCGCAAAACTGCGTTATCCTGATGAAAAATCAGAAAAGGAGACTCACAAGAAAGAGCATATAGCTCAGAAACTCTTCTAGCAGAAGAGATAGCCAAAAGGAACAACACTTTCCAAGAAAGTAGTTTAATGTCCAAAGAATGCATAGGCTCAAATGGAGGAGCCTGTAAAGCCCTCAGAACCAAATTAAGACTCCAAGGAGGAGAAATTGACTTAATGACAGGCTTAATACGAACTAAAGCCTGTACAAAACAGTGTATATCAGGAAGTATAGCAATTTTTCTGTGAAATAAAACAGAAAGAGCGGAGATTTGTCCTTTCAAGGAACTTGCAGACAAACCCTTATCCAGACCATCCTGAAGAAACTGCAAAATTCTAGGAATTCTAAAAGAATGCCAGGATAATTTATGAGAAGAACACCATGAAATGTAAGTCTTCCAAACTCTATAATAAATCTTTCTAGAGACAGATTTACGAGCTTGTAACATAGTATTAATCACTGAATCAGAGAAACCTCTATGACTTAGAACTAAGCGTTCAATTTCCATACCTTCAAATTTAATGATTTGAGATCCTGATGGAAAAACGGACCTTGAGATAGTAGGTCCGGCCATAACGGAAGTGGCCAAGGCGGGCAACTGGACATCCGAACCAGATCCGCATACCAAAACCTGTGTAGCCATGCTGGAGCCACCAGCAACACAAAAGACTGTTCCATGATGATTTTGGAAATCACTCTTGGAAGAAGAACTAGAGGCGGGAAGATGTAAGCAGGTTGATAACACCAAGGAAGTGTCAGCGCATCCACTGCTTCCGCCTGAACATCCCTGGACCTGGACAGGTATCTGGGAAGTTTCTTGTTTAGATGAGAGGCCATGAGATCTATCTCTGGAAGCCCCCACATCTGAACAATCTGAGAAAACACATCTAGATGGAGAGACCACTCCCCTGGATGTAAAGTCTGGCGGCTGAGATAATCCGCCTCTCAATTGTCTACACCTGGGATATGCACCGCAGAGATTAGACAGGAGCTGGATTCCGCCCAAGCAAGTATCCAAGATACTTCTTTCATAGCTTGGGGACTGTGAGTCCCACCCTGATGATTGACATAAGCCACAGTTGTGATATTGTCTGTCTGAAAACAAATGAACGGTTCTCTCTTTAGTAGAGGCCAGAACTGAAGAGCCCTGAGAATTGAATTCTAAAATATTTATTGGTAATCTCGCCTCTTGAGATTTCCAAACCCCTTGTGCTGTCAGAGACCCCCAAACGGCTCCCCAACCTGAAAGACTCTCATCTGTTGTAATCACAGTCCAGGTTGGGCGAACAAAAGAAGCCCCTTGAACCAAACGATGGTGATCTATCCACCATGTCAGAGAGTGTCGTACATTGGGATTCAAGGATATTAATTGTGATATCTTTGTATAATCTCTGCACATTGATTCAGCATACAAAACTGTAGAGGTCTCATGTGAAAATGAGCAAAGGGGATTGCGTCCGATGCTGCAGTCATGAGACCTAAAACTTCCATGCACATAGCCACTGAAGGGAATGACTCTGACTGAAGGTGCCGGCAGGCTGCAACCAATTTTAAACGTCTCTTGTCTGTTAGAGACAGAGTCATGGACACTGAATCTATCTGGAAACCTAAAAAGGTGACCCTTGTCTGAGGAATCAAGAAACTTTTTGGTAAATTGATCCTCCAACCATGTTTCCGAAGAAACAACACTAGTTGATTTGTGTGAGATTCTGCAGTATGTAAAGACTGAGCTAGTACCAAGATATCGTCCAAATAAGGAAACACCGCAATACCCTGTTCTCTGATTACAGATAGTAGGGCACCCAGAACCTTTGAAAAGATTCTTGGAGCTGTTGCTAGGCCAAATGGAAGAGCAACAAATTGGTAATGCTTGTCTAGAAAAGAGAATCTCAGAAACTGATAGTGTTCTGGATGAATCGGAATATGAAGGTATGCATCCTGCAAGTCTATTGTGGACATATAATGTCCTTGCTGAACAAAAGGCAGAATAGTCCTTATAGTCACCATCTTGAAAGTTGGTACTCTTACATAACGATTCAACATTTTCAGATCCAGAACTGGTCTGAACAAATTTTCTTTCTTTGGTACAATGAATAGGTTTGAATAAAACCCCAAACCTTGTTCCTGAAGAGGAACTGGCATGATTACCCCTGAAGACTCCAGGTCCGAAACACACTTCAGAAAAGCCTGAGCTTTTACTAGATTTACAGGAATGTGTGAGAGAAAAAATCTTCTCACAGGAGGTCTTACTTTTAATCCTATTCGATACCCTTGAGAGACAATGTTCCGAATCCAATGATTTTGGACAGATTTTATCCAAAAATCCTTGAAAAACCTTAATCTGCCCCCTACCAGCTGAGCTGGCATGAGGGCCGCACCTTCATGCGGACTTAGGGGCAGACTTTGGTTTCCTAAATGGCTTGGATTTATTCCAATTTGAGGAAGGCTTCCAACTGGAAGCAGATTCCTTGGGAGGAGGATTGAGTTTTTGTTCCTTATTCTGACGAAAGGAACGAAAATGGTTAGAAGCCTTAGATTTACCCTTAGGTTTTTTTATCCTGAGGAAAAAAAACTCCTTTTCCTCCAGTCATAGTTGAAATAATAGAATCCAACTGAGAACCAAATAAATTATTACCTTGGAAAGAAAGAGATAGTAATCTAGATTTAGATGTCATATCAGCATTCCAAGATTTAAGCCACAAAGCTCTTCTAGCTAATACAGCTAAAGACATGGATCTAACATCAATTTTGATAATATCAAAAATGGCATCACAAATAAAATGATTAGCATGTTGCAGTAAGCGAACAATGCTAGATATGTCAGAATCCAATTCATGTTGCGCTAAATTTTCCAACCAGAAAGTTGATGCAGCCGCAACATCACCCAAAGAAATAGCAGGTCTGAGAAGATGACCTGAATATAAATAGGCCTTCCTTAGATAAGATTCAAGCTTCCTATCTAAAGGATCCTTAAAGGAAGTGCTATCTTCCATAGGAATAGTGGTACGTTTAGCAAGAGTAGAAATAGCCCCATCAACTTTGGGGATCTTTTCCCAAAACTCTATAGATTTTGCTGGTAAAGGATACAATCTCTTAAACCTTGAAGAAGGAACAAAGGAAGTACCAGGCTTATTCCATTCCCTAGAAATCATATCAGAAATAGCCTCAGGAATGGGAAAAACACCTGGGGAAACCACAGGAGGTTTAAAAACAGCATTTAAACGTTTATTAGACTGAACGTCAATAGGACTGGTTACCTCAATATCCAAAGTAATTAACACTTCTTTTAATAAAGAACGCATATACTCTATTTTAAATAAATAAGTAGATTTGTCAGTGTCAATATCTGAAGAAGGATCTTCTGTTTCAGACTGATCTCAGCAGACAGAGGATGAATTATTATGTTGTTGGTCTTTTGAAATTTCATCAGCTAAATGAGAAGTTTAAAAGACCTTTTACGTTTATTAGAAGGTGGAAATGCAGACAAAAGCCTTCATAATAGAATCATAAACAAATCTTTAAAATTACAGGTATATCATGCACATAGAAGTTGAAGAACTGCAACTGGCAAGGTACTTTACTGATGGACACACTATCTGCATGTAAAAGTTATCATGACAACTATTACAAATGTCATTCGGTGGAATAATTTCTACAATTTTGCAACAAATGCACTTAGCTTTGGTAGAACCGATGTCAGGCAACAATGTTCCAGCAGAAACCTCAGAGACAGGATCGGATTGGGACATCTTGCTCAATGTAAAAGAAAAAACAACATATAAAGCAAAATTATCTATTTCCTTAAATGACAGTTTCAGGAATGGGAAAAAAATGCAAAGGCATAGGCCTCTTGATAAAGAAAGCAGGAGGCAAACATGAATGGGGTATTGAAATAATGAAAAAAATTTGGCGCCAAGTATGACGCACAACGTAACGTAAACTTTTTTGGCGCCAAAAATGACCGGAAATGACACACTTGCGTCACTAATGACGCCGCCGTGTGAAAGGTCTCGACGTCACGTATGACGCCGGAAATGACGAAGTTGAGTCAAAAACGTAATTTCCCGCACCAAAAAAGTTCGCGCCAAAAATGACGCAATAAAGTCTAACATTTGACGCACCCGCGGGCCTAATACCCGCAAATGCAAAAGTAGTCAAAATGAAAAAGACTAAACCCCAGGTAAGAAACAAATTTCTTAAAGTGTTTATATTCCCAAATATGAAACTGACAGTCTGCAGAAGGAAATACATGAACCTGACTCATGGCAAATATAAGTACTATACATATATTTAGAACCTTATATAATTTGCATAAAGTGCCAAACCATAGCTGAGAGTGTCTTAAGTAATAAAAACATACTTACCAAAAGACACCCATCCACATATAGCAGATAGCCAAACCAGTACTAAAACAGTTCTTTAGTAGAGGTAATGGTAAATTTGAGAGTATATCGTCGATCTGAAAAGGGAGGTAGGAGATGAATCTCTACGACCGATAACAGAGAACCCATGAAAAAGACCCCCGTTAGGGAAATCATCGTATTCAATAGGTGATACTCCCTTCACGTCCCTCTGACATTCGCTGTACTCTGAGAGGAATCGGGCTTCAACAATGCTGAGAAGCGCATATCAACGTAGAAATCTTAGCACAAACTTACTTCACCACCTCCATAGGAGGCAAAGTTTGTAAAACTGAATTGTGGGTGTGGTGAGGGGTGTATTAATAGGCATTTTGAGGTTTGGGAAACTTTGCCCCTCCTGGTAGGATTGTATATCCCATATGTCACTAGCTCATGGACTCTTGCCAATTACATGAAAGAAATTGACGCATTTTCTGCCCCCGCGAGCCTAACAGCCCGCAAGGAAAAAAGTCAATTTGAAATTTTTAAGGTAAGAAAAAATATTTATTCATATGCATTTTCCCAAAAAATTAAACTGACAGTCTGAAAGAAGGAATACTGATTATCCTGAATCAAGGCAAATATAAGTTTAAAACATATATTTAGAACTTTACATATAAAGTGCCCAACCATATCTTTGAGTGTCATAAATAGAAATAAGATGTACTTACCCCAAGACACTTATCTACATATAGTAGATAGCCAAACCAGTACTGAAACGAGAATCAGTAGAGGTAATGGTATATAAGAGTATATCGTCGATCTGAAAAGGGAGGTAGGAGAAGAAATCTCTACGACCGATAACAGAGAACCTATGAAATAGATCCCCTAGAGGAAGACCATTGTATTCAAATAGGCAATACTCTCTCACATCCCTCTGACATTCACTGCACTCTGAGAGGAAAACCGGGCTTCAGCCTGCTGCGAAGTGCATATCAACGTAGAATCAAGCACAAACTTACTTCACCACCTCCATGGGAGGCAAAGTTTGTAAAACTGAATTGAGGGTGTGGTGAGGGGTGTATTTATAGGCATTTTGAGGTTTGGGAAACTTTGCCCCTCCTGGTAGGAATGTATATCCCATACGTCACTAGCTCATGGACTCTTGCTAATTACATGAAAGAAATATGGGCGTCATTCTTGGCGCCAAAATATGTGGGCGTTATACTTGGCGCCAAAAATGTGGGCGTCATTCTTGGCGCCAAAATATGTGGGCGTTATACTTGGCGCCAAAAATGTGGGCGTCATACTTGGCGCCAGTTTTTTTTTCACATTATTTCAGTCTCACTTTTTAGTTGCTTCTGGTTTTCTAGAGGCTTGTTTTTCATTTTGCATTTTTTCCATTCCTGAAACTGCCATTTAAGGAATTTGATAATTTTGCTTTATATGTTGTTTTTTTCTTTTACATATTGCAAGATGTCACTACCTGACCCTGGATCAGAATCTACTTCTGGAAAAGCACTGCCTGATGTCGGTTCTACCAAAGCTAAGTGCATTTGTTGTACACTTTTGGTAACTGTTCCTCCGGCTGTAGTTTGTGTTAGTTGTCATGATAAGCTATCAAACGCAGATAGCATTTCCATTAGTAATAATCCATTACCTGTTGTTGTTCCTTCAACATCTAATGTTCAGGATGTTCCTGTTAATGTTAAAGAATTTGTTTCTAATTCTATTCGGAAGGCTCTGTCTGTTATTCCTCCTTCTACTAAACGTAAGAGGTCTTTTAAAACTTCACATATTTCAGATACATTTTTAAATGACCGCCATCATTCTGACTTATCTATTTCTGATGAGGATCTATCTGGTTCAGAAGATTCTATCTCAGATATTGACACTGATAAATCTTCTTATTTGTTTAAAATGGAGTTTATTCGTTCTTTACTTAAAGAAGTATTGATTGCATTAGATATGGAGGAGTCTAGTCCTCTTGATATTAAAACTAATAAGCGTTTAAATTCAGTTTTTAAACCTCATGTAGTTATTCCAGAAGTTTTTCCAGTTCCTGATGGTATTTCAGAAGTAATTTCTAGGGAATGGAATAGTTTGGGTACTTCATTTACTCCTTCTCCAAGGTTTAAGAAATTGTACCCTTTGCCATCTGATAGATTAGAGTTTTGGGAGAAAATCCCCAAAGTTGATGGGGCTCTCTCTACTCTTGCTAAACGTACTACTATTCCTACGGCAGATAGTACTTCTTTTAAAGATCCTTTAAATAGGAAGCTTGAATCCTTTCTAAGGAAGGCTTATTTATGTTCAGGTAATCTTCTTAGACCTGCTATTTCTTTGGCTGATGTTGCTGCAGCTTCAACGTTCTGGTTGGAGGCTTTAGCGCAACAAGTGTCAGACCATAATGCTTATAGCATTGTTAAACTTCTTCAACATACTAATAACTTTGTTTGTGATGCCATTTTTGATATCATTAGAATTGATGTCAGGTATATGTCTTTAGCTATTTTAGCCAGAAGAGCTTTATGGCTTAAATCTTGGAAAGCAGATATGACTTCTAAGTCAACTTTGCTTTCTCTTTCCTTCCAGGGTAATAAATTATTTGGTTCTCAGTTAGACTCAATAATTTCAACTGTTACTGGGGGGAAGGGAGCCTTTTTGCCTCAGGATAAAAAATCTAAGGGTAAATATAGGGCTACTAATCGTTTTCGTTCCTTTCGTCAGAATAAGGAACAAAAGCCTGACCCTTCCCCTAAAGGAACAGTTTCCGTTTGGAAACCTTCTCTAGTCTGGAATAAATCCAAGCCTTTTAGAAAGTCAAAACCAGCTCCCAAATCTGCATGAAGGTGCGGCCCTCATTCCAGCACAGCTGGTAGGGGGCAGGTTACGATTTTTCAAAGATGTCTGGATCAATTCGATTCAAAGTCTTTGGATTCAGAACATTGTTTCACAAGGGTACAGAATAGGTTTCAAGGTAAGACCGCCTGTGAGAAGATTCTTTCTCTCACATATTCCAGTAAACCCAGTAAAGGCTCAAGTGTTTCTGAAATGTGTTTCAGACCTGGAGTCAGCTGGGGTAATTGTGCCAGTTCCAGTTCCAGTTCTGGAATGGGGCCTGGGGTTTTATTCAAATCTGTTCATTGTTCCAAAGAAAGAGAATTCTTTCAGACCAGTTCTGGATCTAAAAATATTGAATCGTTATGTAAGGATACCAACATTCAAAATGGTGACTATAAGGACTATTCTGCCTTTTGTTCAGCAAGGGCATTATATGTCCACAATAGACTTACAGGATGCATATCTTCATATTCCAATTCATCCAGACCACTATCAGTTCCTGAGATTCTCATTTCTAGACAAGCATTACCAGTTTGTTGCTCTTCCTTTTGGCCTAGCAACAGCTCCAAGGATCTTTTCGAAGGTTCTCGGTGCCCTTCTCTCTGTAATCAGGGAGCAGGGTATTGCGGTATTTCCTTATTTGGACGATATCTTGGTACTTGCTCAGTCTTTACATTCTGCAGAATCTCACACGAATCAACTTGTGTTGTTTCTTCAAAGACATGGTTGTAGGATCAATTTACCAAAGAGTTCCTTGATTCCTCAGACAAGGGTAACCTTTTTGGGTTTCCAAATAGATTCAGTGTCCATGACTTTGTCTCTTACAGAGAAAAGACATCTGAAATTGGTTTCAGCTTGTCGAAACCTTCAGTCTCAATCTTTCCCTTCGGTAGCTTTGTGCAAGGAAATTTTAGGTCTCATGACTGCTGCATCGGACGCGATCCCGTTTGCTCGTTTTCACATGAGACCTCTCCAGCTTTGTATGCTGAATCAATGGTGCAGGGATTATACAAAGATATCACAATAAATATCCTTAAATCCCAATGTTCGATCCTCTCTGACTTGGTGGTTGGATCACCATCGTTTAGTTCAAGGGGCCTCTTTTGTTCATCCAATCTGGACTGTGATCTCAACAGATGCAAGTCTTTCAGGTTGGGGAGCTGTATGGGGATCTCTGACAGCGCAGGGGGGTTGGGAATCTCAGGAGGCGAGATTACCAATCAACATTTTGGAACTCCGTGTGATTTTCAGAGCTCTTCAGTTCTGGCCTCTTCTGAAGAGAGAATCGTTTGTTTTCAGACAGACAATGTCACAACCGTGGCATATGTCAATCATCAAGGGGGGACTCACAGTCCTCAGGCTATGAAAGAAGTATTTCGGATACTTGTTTGGGCGGAATCCAGCTCCTGTCTAGTTTCTGCGGTTCACATCCCAGGTATAGACAATAAGGAAGCGGATTATCTCAGTCGCCAGACGTTACATCCGGGCGACTGGTCTCTTCACCCAGAGGTATTTCTTCAGATTGTTCAAATCTGGGGACTTCCAGAAATAGATCTGATGGCCTCTCATCTAAACAAGAAACTTCCCAGGTATCTGTTCAGATCTAGGGATCCTCAGGAGGAAGCGGTGGACGCGTTGTCACTTCCTTGGAATTATCAACCTGCTTCCGCCTCTAGTTCTTCTTCCAAAAGTGATTTCCAAAATCCTAATGGAGCATTCGTTTGTACTGCTGGTGGCTCCAGCATGGCCACACAGGTTTTGGTATGCGGAATTCGTTCGGATGGCCAGTTGCCAACCTTGGACACTTCCGTTAAGACCAGACCTTCTATCTCAAGGCCCATTTTCCCATCAGGATCTCAGATCATTAAATTTGAAGGTATGGAGATTGAACGCTTAATACTTAGTCTTAGAGGTTTCTCTGACTCAGTGATTAATACTATGTTACAGGCTCGTAAATCTGTGTCTAGAAAGATCTATTACCGAGTCTGGAAGACTTACATTTCTTGGTGTTCCTCACATAAATTCTCCTGGCATTCTTTTAGAATTCCTAGAATTTTACAGTTTCTTCAGGATGGTTTGGAAAAAGGTTTGTCTGCAAGTTCCTTGAAGGGACAAATCTCTGCTCTTTCTGTTCTTTTTCACAGAAAGACTGCTAATCATCCTGATATTCATTGTTTTGTACAGGCTTTGGTTCGTATCAAGCCTGTCATTAAGTCAATCTCTCCTCCTTGGAGTCTTAATTTGGTTCTGAGGGCTTTACAGGCTCCTCCGTTTGAACCTAAGCATTCTCTGGATATTAAATTACTTTTCTGGAAAGTTTTGTTCCTTTTGGCCATCTCTTTTGCTAGAAGAGTTTCTGAGTTATCTGCTCTTTCTTGTGAATCTCCTTTTCTGATTTTTTCATCAGGATAAGGCGGTGTTGCGGACTTCTTTTAATTTTTTACCTAAAGTTGTGAATTCTAACAACATTAGTAGAGAAATTGTTGTCCCTTCATTGTGTCCTAATCCTAAGAATTCTCTGGAGAGATCTTTACATTCTTTGGATGTAGTAAGAGCTTTGAAATATTATGTTGAAGCTACTAAAGATTTCAGAAAGACTTCTAGTCTATTTGTTATCTTTTCTGGTTCTAGGAAAGGTCAGAAGGCTTCTGCCATTTCTTTGGCGTCTTGGTTAAAGTCTTTGATTCATCATGCTTATGTAGAGTCGGGTAAATCCCCGCCTCAAAGGATTACGGCTCATTCTACTAGGTCAGTTTCTACTTCCTGGGCTTTTAGGAATGAAGCTTCTGTTGATCAGATTTGCAAAGCAGCAACTTGGTCTTCTTTGCATACTTTTACTAAATTCTACCATTTTGAGGTTTTCTCTTCTTCTGAAGCAGTTTTTGGTAGAAAAGTACTTCAGGCAGCTGTTTCAGTTTGATTCTTCTGCTTATAATTTCAGTTTTTTTCATTATAAGATTAAAACTTTTTGATTTAGGTTGTGGATTATTTTTTCAGCGGAATTGGCCGTCTTTATTTTGTCCCTCCCTCTCTAGTGACTCTTGCGTGGAAGTTCCACATCTTGGGTATTGCTATCCCATACGTCACTAGCTCATGGACTCTTGCTAATTACATGAAAGAAAACATAATTTATGTAAGAACTTACCTGATAAATTAATTTATTTCATATTGGCAAGAGTCCATGAGGCCCACCCTTTTTTTGTGGTGGTTATGATTTTTTGTATAAAGCACAATTATTCCAATTCCTTATGTTTGATGCTTTCTACTCCTTTCTTTATCACCCCACTTCTTGGCTATTCGTTAAACTGAATTGTGGGTGTGGTGAGGGGTGTATATATAGGCATTTTAAGGTTTGGGAATCTTTGCCCCTCCTGGTAGGATTGTATATCCCATACGTCACTAGCTCATGGACTCTTGCTAATATGAAAGAAATGAATTTATCAGGTAAGTTCTTACATAAATTATGTTTTCCCTCAGTGGAAAATAGAGGCAACTCTTGGACCTCCTGAAAAGGAATATAAATCAAAGAGGGCGTTTTAGGGGGGAGAAATAAAATAACAAAATGGGCCACTTTTGGACCCCAAATGAAAACAACCTGGCTTATGAACTAGGATAGTCATTGTGGGTTTGATATATAATTGAACAAAAAACAACACAATAACCAGTTCTGATGGTATTCGAGTCTGCTACTAGCAATAACATCATTTGTAATACACCCTTCTACATTATATTTCCTCTCATGCAAGCAAATACTGTACTGGTTCTGTAATAACAGCAGAAGACTATAAACTCAGTGATCCAGGCGTAACACCACAGGGAGACCTTATTAGTGCTGTATCTACCGCCCAACAGGTTTAGACCAGGCATATATGTTTATAGGGGCCATTCAAACTGGTATAGGGCCAACGTTAAAACTGTTCACAATATGAGGTTGAAACCAAGAAAAACATTTAGGCAAGGTTAGGTTATATGGAATTCTATAGGAGTACAGGAGCCGAGTCAACTAGTTATATTACCTAATATGCAAGCTCACATTTTACTACTTACTCGTCTAAGGTTTGAGATAGCTAGGGATGAATATGAAGTCCCCCAGAACACTAAAATAATTGCTACAACAATTTAGGGACATATGCTATGCTCAATCCTAGCAAAATTGATATATGTATAACTGTAAACCTCAACTTTTATGGAGGATGGGACGAATTGAATAAATCTACAGTCAACCTCCCTAGGACATATGATGATGAAAAAGACAGCGTGAACATGAAACCACATCCTCAATAACTTAAAGGGACACTAAACCCACATTTTTTCTTTCATGATTCAGGTAGAGAATACTATTTTAAACAATATTCCAATTTACTTCTATTATCTATTTTGCTTCATTCTTTATATACCCTTTGTTGAAGAAATAGCAATGCACATGGGTGAGCCAATCACACGAGGCATCTGTGTGCAGCCACCAATCAGCAGCTACTGAGCCTATCTAGATATGCTTTTCAGCAAAGGATATCAAGACGATTAAGCAAATTGGATAATAGAAGTAAATTAGAAAGTTGTTTAAAATGACATGCTCTTTCTAAATCATGACATAAAATATGTGGGTTTCATGACCCTTTAATGTTACACTTTTGATGAATATATAGGGTAAAGTAGAGCTATATCATAACATAGGAGCAATAAGTATATAATGTACAAAATGTGACCTTTGTAAAATAGAACAGTGTTTATCGAGGAGCTTAGGCCATTAGCTTATAGACCCCCAGCACTCAAGCACAGCCTTAACGGTGACAACATTAGGCTATTAGATTACCGAGTGCTACCTCATACGTAAACTATAGGGTCTCAGATTTAAGAATCGTCATTCACTTGTTACATAGAGAGTTAAAGAATAGAACTTGCCAGGGGCCAAAAAGAAAAATAAAGGAAGGTACTTCAGCCGATGCCAAATTTCTGAAGCGAAGTTAGTGTACAGCTCCGTTGCACATAAATCCAAGGTCTGAACTTGGCCTGTATGGTAATGTCCAGTAGCACCTCTAATTTACGGTCCTTGCGGTGGGAGTCCAGAGGCAACGTATCACCAGGAAGCCTAGGGCGAGTAGTCCCAAAGTCAACTGTAGCAAAAATATGAGCTGCCAGGTATGTGTATCGGTCCAGCATGTCACATAGTTGAGCGGGGCGTTGTGTCGGCTTTTCTTTTTGCCTACTCACTGCTTTACCAAGAATCCCTAGGCCCATCTGTTTCTGCTGTGGAACACCGCGTTTACTCTCAAGAGTCCCTGAGCAGTCTCCAGGACCGAAGGCCACGCTCGATATAAGCTGCTCCACAGAAGGCTGACGCCGGGCCCCAGAGCCATCACTCTGATCAGTCCTAGCAATAGCTCCGTTATCCTCTGCAGCTGCGGAGTCTAGCTCCAGGAATGCCACGCAGTCTCCACCCGTTAGGTCAGCTGTGGTTGCGGGAGATTTACCATCCTGCCTGGCTATTAGTATGAGAGTCGTTGAAGGCCACTCAATAGACTTTCGTTCCGATGGAGCTGTTGTATGCATCCGGTTCTCTCTAACGGCTGTGTACATCTGTGATAGTGCCCCAAAGCTGTCTGTTATGAGCTCAGATAAGTTCCGGTAATGCATATCTAATAGATTAGCCATTGTGTCCTCGAGGTGCTGCCACTCTAGTGCCATATTGCTGCTGGCGATGCAGATAATGGAGGGTATAAGAATATATCTTCAAAGGTTTATGTGCTGCTAGGTGGGGAAGGGAAAGGACAGCTTTCAAAGCTGCTATACCCGGATAACCGAGGGGGTTAGGTAAAGGCCAGGCCCGCTTCTAGGCCTCCACTGCGTACCTCACCGTTCCAGTACTTCAGGGCAGAAGGTGGCGTTGCATTTTAGACCAAACTGTTAAGCATATGTTGCCATTTTAGTAGAAGTGCATTTTAATCCTAGATGGAGCCATAGTTAAGTGATACTCATTGGATAAATATGCTCAACTCCTCAGCTACTGAAATAAGCAGCCATCATGGCCGCCGCCCGGAAGCATCCCCCCGCTTTTACGTATTTTAACTGTGGGTTTACTAACAGTGTAAATGATCTGGGCAACTTACAAACACAGCCCAGATGTTAACCATCTTTACATTTTGTTAAAGTCAATTCAACATATATCATTTTTGTGCCCTAGATTACACACACCCTTATTGGGCCTGGTGCCTGTTTTGTGGCAGAGTCTCAATAAATTCAAAATAGAACCATCTCACCCTCTGTTGCACTGTCCTGGTATTCATCCTGGTTCACTGTTAGAGGTTGGTGCCGGTTTTGGTCTTTTATCTTTCCTCTTTTTCGCTATGACTGTCGACCAAGCCAGTTTTTGACTTACATACTTGCTGAAGGGAGTAGCAGCTGCCGACGGGCTTGGCCTATCCTCGGCTGTAGGTGGTATACTGAAGGAGATGTTCAATAGTTGAGATAAGTCTTCCAGATCTTTGAGAGATCTATATGTCACTGATCTCCCTTTGTGTTGAACATGTAGGCAAAATGGAAAGCCCCATTTATATCTCACATTCTTTTGTAATACTTTAGTTATGAAGCGGACCTCCTTTCTTTTCTACACCGTTATGGGACTGAGATCTAAGAATATTTGTAAATGATGGTCTAGATATGATTTCTGTCTCAGCTTTCTCGCCTGTCACCATATCTTCTCCTTATCTGTGAACCTCAAGAACCGTAGAATGATATCTCGTGGAGGAGCATTCGGTGCAGGGCTCTGTGCGCTCTGTCCAGTTCCATATCAGGTGCTTGTTGGTTATTCTGTAGGTGCTTGAACAACCCTTGTAAATACTCCGGTATCTCTGCTGGTGTTATGGATTCTGGCGCTCCTCTCACCCTTAGATTATTTCTGCGGCCCCGGTTATCGAGGTCTTCTAGCTTATCATCCAAAGCTTCCATATAAGCTTCTTGCTCCATGGCATGAGTTGATAGCGAGTCCACTATTTTTTCTGTGGTATCTTGGGCTTCTTCTATAGACTCTATCCTGTTACCTATCTCCTTTATATCTTGCTTCATGGAAGACAGTTCAGATTGTATTATGGCTTTCAGACCATCAAAGTCTGCCTTGGTAGGTAAATTAGAGATATCCACCTTTAACTGATCCGCATATTCTTTTGAGATTGCCACCGATGATGAGCTGGTCTGTGACTCCATTGCAGTAGTGTCTATCTCCCTGTGTGAGTTTTCTTTGGGTTGAAAGAAATTGCTTACTGATACTGGAGAAGGTGTTTGGATTTTTAGTAATTTGTTCTGTTTGTTAAGTCTTTTTGAGGCCATCCCAAGCAGCAGGATTTTGAGTACTAGCAGTTGTTTGTGAGCTTGTATGTTCTCCCAAATTTTTATTTTATTTTTTCATTAATGTTTAGCAGGGGGCTGCACTAGGAACGTTATGAGTATTGGGACTGGTGATAGCCACGTGGGCCGTCTTATAAGCTGCAGCGCTTTGTTTTTATATAAGATTTTCTTTTTGCTTTGTGTGAGTGTTGTTCATTTTTCATACCTGTCACATGAGGATGATCCCCCAAGCTCCTTTTTATGCCAACCGATCAGCATGTCAGGTCTCTGTGATAGTTGCGATCCTGCTCCCCTCCGTTTTACAGGCTGTCAGGGCTTGGGCCTACACAGCAGTGTCAATCCAGTCACCTTGCGTTCCGCTTCCTTCCCGTGTTTTTAGTAATTTTTTTCGGGTCCCTGCTTTTCTTGCAGGTATGAGCTAGTGATGGGGCATTAAATGACCCTTTATTTCTGAATCCGACTTCTATTTTTTGGCTGAGACTCGTCGTACCTGCTCAGAGCTTCAGACTTTTGCAGCTTGGCCTCGCTCCGCCCCTCACATAAAATATATTTTTAAATAAATGACATGAATAAATAAAGATGAAAAATAACATATTAATGACTTTATTTTTATTATGATGAATATGATATAGGAATGTTATAAAACATAAATTAATAAGATAACTTTAAAACAAGTCATAATGATAAATCAGCCCCATTGGAGCCATCTGACAAGGTGACATAGTTCATCACAGTCCTTTCAGGGAGTTGACAAAGCAGAACAAAGGCCAACACAGCCCCATTGGAGCCATCTGATAAGGTGACATAGTGCATCACGGTCCTTGGAGGGAGTTGACAAAGCAAAACAAAGGCCAACACAGCCCCATTGGAGCCATCTGACAAGGTGACATAGTTCATCACAGTCCTTTCAGGGAGTTGACAAGGCAAAACAAAGGCCAATACAGCCCAATTGGAGCCATCTGACAAGGTGACATAGTTCATCACAGTCCTTTCAGGGAGTTGACAAAGCAAAACAAAGGCCAACACAGCCCCATTGGAGCCATCTGACAAGGTGACATAGTTCATCACAGTCCTTGGAGGGAGTTGACAAAGCAAAACAAAGGCCAACACAGCCCCATTGGAGCCATCTGACAAGGTGACATAGTTCATCACAGTCCTTGGAGGGAGTTGAGACTGTGGGGCCTATTTATCATCGGTCTTGCTGACCTGATCCGACAGTGTGGATCATTTCCGCAAGACCTTGCTGAATGCGGACAGCAATACGCTCTCTGCATTTAACATTGCACCAGCAGCTCACAAGAGCTGCTGGTGCAACGCCGCCCCCTGCTGACTCGCGGCCAATGGGCCACCAGCAGGGAGCTGTCAATCAACCCGATCGTACTCGATCAGGTTGATTTCCGGCGATTCCTGTCCGCCTGCTCAGAGCTGGCGGACAGGGTTATGGAGCAGCGGTCTTTAGACTGCTGCTTCATAACTTCTGAAGACTCGCCAGAAACACGGCCCACAAGCTCCGTACGGAGCTTGATAAATGGGCCCCTTTATCTAATGATGTATCTGAGCATATGGCAGGGTCAAAAAGAACATTTATGCTTACCTGATAAATGTATTTCTTTTTTGACACAATGAGTCCACGGATCATCTTAATTACTAATGGGATATTCACCTCCTGGTCAGCAGGAGGAGGCTAAGAGCACCACAGCAGACCTGTTAAATAGCTCCTCCCTTCCCTCCCACTCCAGTCATTCGACCGAGGTTAGGAAGAGAAAGGAAAAGCCAAGGTGCAGATGTGTCTGAAGTTTACAATAACCCACAACCTGTCTAAAAGAAACAGGGCGGGCCGTGGACTCATCGTGTCAAAAAAGAAATAAATGTATCAGGTAAGCATACATTTTCTTTTCTTTTTTAAGACCCGATGAGTCCACGGATCATCTCAATTACTAATGGGATTCAATACCCAAGCTAGAGTACACCGATGATACGGGAGGGACAAGACAGTGAACCTAAATGGAAGGCACCACTGCTTGAAGAACCTTTCTCACAAAAGCGGCCTCAGCCGAGGCAAAAGTGTCAAATTTATAGAACTTTGAAAAAGTGTGAAGAGAGGACCAAGTTGCAGCCTTGCAAATCTGTTCCACAGAAGCTTAATTTTTGAACGCCCATGAGGAAGCAACGGCCCTCGTAGAATGAGTCGTAACTCTCTCGGGAGGCTGCTGCCCAGCAGTCTCATCTGCAAGACGTATGATACTCTTCAGCCAAAAAGAAAGAAAATTAGCCGTAGCTTTCTGTCCCTTGCGTTTTCTTGAGAAAACCACAAAGAAAAAGACTGACAAAAGTCCTTAGTTGCCTGCAGGTAAAACTTTAAAGCATGGACCACGTCTAAATAATGCAGAAGTCTTTCCTTCTGAAAATAAGGATTAGGACACAAGGAAGGAACAACAATCTTCTGATTAATGTTCCTATCAGAAACAACCTTAGGAAGAAATCCTAATTTAGTACGTAAAACTACCTTATCTGAATGGAAAATAAGATAAGGAGACTCATACTGCAATGCCGAGAGCTCTGACACTCTCCGAGCAGAAGAAATAGCAACAAGAAATAAAACTTTCCAAGATAACAACTTAATATCTAAGGAATGCATAGGCTCAAACGGAGCCCCTTGAAGAACCTTGAGAACTAAATTAAGACTCCATGAAGGAGTAAATGGTTTAAACACAGGCCTGATCCTGACCAAGGCCTGACAGAATGATTGAACATCTGGAACATCCGCCAGACGTTTGTGTAGCAAAATAGATAAAGCCGAGATTTGCCCCTTCTTGGAGAAAGAACAAAATTCTAGGAATCCTAGACCAATAGGACTCACACCAATAGAGATATTTACGCCAAATCTTATGGTAAATCCGTCTAGTAACAGGCTTGCGAGCCTGAATCATTGTCTCTATAACAGAGTCAGAAAATCCCCGCTTTGATAAAATTAAGCGTTCAATCTCCAAGCAGTCAGCTTCAGAGAAACTACATTTGGATGAAGGAAGGGTCCCTGAATCAGAAGGTCTTTCCTCAACGGAAGTCTCCAAGGTGGTAGAGATGTCATCTCCATCAGATCTGCATACCAAATCCTGTGAGGCCAGGCTGGTGCTATGAGGATTACCGAGGCCCTTTCCTGTTTGATTCGAGCAAATACTCGAGGAAGAAGAGCAAACGGAGGAAACAGGTATGCTAGATTGAAGGTCCAAGGGGCCGCCAGAGCATCTATCAGTTCCGCCTGGGGGTCCCTGGATCTCGACCCGTATCTCGAGTGCTTGGCATTCTGCCTCAATGCCATGAGATCTAATTCTGGCTGACCCCATTTGAGAATCAAGCTGGAGAACACTTCCGGATGGAGTTCCCAGAAGGTCTATCTGCTCAGTAAATCCGCCTACCAGTTGTCCACCCCCGGGATGTGGATCGCCGACAGATAGCAAGAATGGGCCTCTGCCCACTGAATTAATTTGGATACCTCTGTCATCGCCAAGGAACTCCTCGTTCCTCCCTGATGATTGATGTAGGCCACTCGTTATGTTGTCCGACTGGAACCTGATAAACTGAACTGAGGCTAACTGGGGCCAGGCCAGAAGACCATTATAGATCACTATCAGTTCCAGAATGTTTATAGGTAAAACAGACTCTGCCTGAGTCCATATTCCCTGAGCCTTTAGAGAGTCCCAGACTTCTCCCCACCCTAGAAGGCTGGCATACACTGTCACAATCACCCAAGATGGTCTGTGAAAGCAGGTTCCCTGGGAGAGATGATCCAGAGACAACCACCATTTTATAGAGTCCCTTGTCTCCGGCACCAGAAGAAGTCGAGGGGACAAGTTCGAATAATCTCTATTCCATAGTCTCAGCATGTTCAACTGCAGAGCTCTGAGATGGAAGCGAGCAAACGGGATGATGTCCATTGTCGCCACCATCAGCCCGATTAACTCCATGCACTGAGCCACTGATGGTCGAGGAGTGGACTGAAGGGCTAGACAAGTATCAATAATCTTTAATTTCCTGATTTCTGTCAGAAAAATCTTCATAGACAGAGAATATATTATGGTTCCAAAGAAAGTTACCCTTGTGTTTGGAACTAAGGAACTCTTTTCTAAATTTACCTTCCATCCGTGGGATCTTAGGAAGGACAACACCAAGGCCTCTATTTATCAAGCTGTCAACCGCAAATATGCTGGAATTCCGCAGCGCATTTGTGGTGAGCCTGATTCGCCGTAGTTATCCAACCCTACAAACCGGCAAAAGTAGAATATAGTGACGTAACATGCGATCCGCCGGACTCAGTCCGACACAGATCGATGGTTACGTCACTACAGATGTTCCGAACACAAGTTCGGCCCAATCTGACTACTTTTGGAAGTTATCAAAGAACTAGCAGGTACGCTTGGCACTTTTCCGGCCCAGCGTACCTGGTTTTCAATACGCCGCACTAGAGGCGGCGGATGCCATAGGAATCAATGGGAGTCTGACAGCAGTGAAAGCTCATGTTCGCTGCTGCCCGATATCCCATTAATTCCTATGGTAAAAGTCTACACCTAACACCCTAACATGTACCCCGAGTCTAAACACCCCTAATCTGCCCCCCCACACCGCCGCCACCTATATTACACTTATTAACCCCTAATCTGCCGCACCGACACTGCTGCCACCAACATTATACTTATTAACCCCTAAACCGCCGCTCCCGGACCCCACTGCAACTAAATTGTTTAACCCCTAAACCGCCGCTCCCGGACCCCGCCGCAACTCTAATAAATGTATTAACCCCTAAACCGCCACTCACGGACCCCGCCGCCACCCACATTATACATATTAACCCCTAATCTGCCGCCCCCTATACCGCCGCCACCTACATAAATTTATTAACCCTTATCCTGCCGATCCCGGACCACGCCGCAACTAAATAAATTGTTTAACCCCTAAACTGCCACTCCCGGAGCCCACCGCCACCTACATTATATTTATTAACCCCTAATCTGCCCCCCCCTACACCGCTGCCACTATAATAAAGTTATTAACCCCTAAACCTAAGTCTAACCCTAAACCTAACACCCCCACTAACTTAAATATAATTTAAATAACTCCAAATAAAATTCCTATCATTAACTAAATTATTCCTATTTAAAACTAAATACTTACCTGTAAAATAAACCCTAAGATAGCTACAAACTAACTAATAGTTACATTGTAGCTATCTTAGGGTTTATTTTTTATTTTACAGGCAAGTTTGTATTTATTTTAACTAGGTACAATAGTTATTAAATAGTTATTAACTATTTACTAACTACATAGCTAAAATAAATACAAAAGTACCTGTAAAATAAAACCTAACCTAAGTTACAATTACACCTAACACTACACTATAATTAAAATAATTAAATAAATTAACTACAATTAAATAAAATTAACTAAAGTACAAAAAAAACAAAACACTAAATTACACCTAATCTAATCCCCCTAATAAAATAAAAAAGCCCCCCCAAAATAAAAAAAGCCCTACCCTATACTAAATTACAAATAGCCCTTAAAAGGGCTTTTTGCGGGGCATTGCCCCAAAGTAATCAGCTCTTTTACCTGTAAAAAAAAATTACAATACCCCCCAATATTAAAACCCACCACCCACACAACCAACCCTACTCTAAAACCCACCCAATCCCCCCTTAATAAAACCTAACACTACCCCCCTGAAGATCACCCTACCTTGAGATGTCTTCACTAATGATGTCGCAAACCTAAAAATTTCGGTTTGTGAACGGCGGACTCGAACTTCCGCAACTGTTCGCGAACTGGCGAACCGGGCGAACCGCCATTGACTTCAATAGGCAGGCGAACTTTAAAACCCACAGGGACTCTTTCTGGCCACAATAGTGATGGAAAAGTTGTTTCAAGGGGACTAACACCTGGACTGTGGCATGCCGGAGGGGGATCCATGGCACAACTCCCATGGAATATTACATAGTTGATGCAGATTCTGGTTTTAACCCATAAAGGGCCTAAATCACCTAACATTCCTAAATTGTTTGCAATAACGTGCTTTAAAACATCAGGTATGGGGGGACGCTTCCGGGCTTCAGCCAAGATGGCTGCTTTACTTTAAGGCTGCAAGGATGAGCAGATAAATCCACTGATTATCAGCGACTCATAACTTTATTAAAATCTAAACAGTTAAACCTTACTGAGAAGCCTGTTGTGAGTAGTTCGCCCAACTTCTAGCTCCTAGTACCAGAACGGCGAGGTCTTCAGTGGAGACACATAAGTGCCTGTGGCCTTTGCCTAACCTCCCCGGATTATCCGGGTTGAGCAGTTCCTATTGACTGCAATTTCATACTCCACTTCTACAGCTTATTTGGAGATTCAAGCGGAACATTAAACAAAAGCCAGTATTTACAAGTAATAGAAGAAGATAGTGTAGCTATAATATCGGCAGAGGTGCTTGACTTTTCTCTAAGATGGTGATACTGTCTCCCCCGAGCACTTGAGGATCTTTTGTGTGATCACTTCGAGCAACTCTCTGCACTTATCACAAGGGAATGGGGAAGCCTGCGGAGAACTCTACACCCACACCCAGAGATGGAAAACCTACAACTTAACCGACAGAGACTTCCCAATAATATGCAGCAGGCCCTGGAGGGGCCCAATGAAACCTCTAAGGGGGACTTTCGGATTAAGCCGGAGCTAGACCCGGGAGTGTTTTGCAGCATTGCAGTAGGTTTGGGGCTGTCTGAAACGTCGCCTGAGTATTCAACACCCTGTGATACCCACCTAATAGACACGGAGACAATCAGGGTTATCTCTCAGCCAACGGCTCCTGTGGAGGGCCCTGACCTTGCGATGGAACAAGCGATCCTTACTCCCCACGCGGGCATATTTTTTCTACTCGCAGAGACACTGGCTCCTAATGACCCCGCCGGTAACAAGGTTCGGAAATTACACGCTGCAAAAGATGCAGCGAGTGGAGGCGCCATGCGGAACACAGACTTCTATAGGAGTGGGTCACTTGCTATGGTCGATCTACCGTCAGACTGCTGGGTGATGCAGGCACATATACTCCCTGTCCTGCAGAACAAGCTGGGGTTGAGCGCTAAACGACCCGGAAACAGAGATGTAAGACACAGCCACGGCAGATATACTCTGAATACTGGAGTCGGATGAAGATCTTCTTTTTTATGTTGAGCAGCTCCACAGGTTTGGGATCCTAGACTCTACCCTTTGATCTATGTGGACAAATGTAAGTACATAGGTAAAGAGCGGTCTAAACCTACAATTTGGAGTTAACTGAAGGTTGTGCTGCATAGCGCAATCTCCTCACACAAAAATTTGACTTTGCCTTAGCATATCTATGTAGAGGAATCCACGTTTTTAGAGAAATCGTTTACAGAAAAAATCTGACAGCGCTCAACCTGCTTCCTCACAGCTCCTGGATAAAAGGGTATCTAGCTTACCCTGATAAGATTACAAAGAATTAATAAAATAATCCAAGAGCGCCAACTGGAGGCAAAGGAAGATTCTAACAGGAAAGTAAATAGCAGTCAAAACATTTATTTGAACATATAGTAAAACCATGGATCCATGTAACATATACTAAAATGAGATACAGTAAAACATATAGTTAAAAATACATAATCGGTACAGTAGAAAATACAATAAAAATACAATAAAAATACAATATTCGACAGATTAATATCACCAATTACGGGGATAAACAGAATAAGAGTCACATTAAATGATCTCTTAAGAAGAACAAAAGTTTCTAAAAAAATTGTCCAAAGGAATTGTGGTGCAATTCTTAGTTGTAACTAACGAGTCCAGAAATCCAGTGAAAAATCCAGTGGAAAAAACAGTGATGAAAAATCAAGTAGTGATGAAAAATCAAGTAAAAAATAGTATATATAAAATCCAATTGAAATAATCCAAGTGTATATATAAAAGTGTAATATGAACGGGGGATCCCCCTAACACTAGTGATGAGTGTAAAAATGTGTAAGATTGTGTGAAAGTGTCTGAAAAAATGAAAAAATGAAAAAGTAAAAAATAATAAAAAATATAAGTGATATTACTAAAATAAAATCCAAGTGATATTTAGTAAGAAAAAATATATTAGTGAATGATCCTCTTTATGAATTTCTCCATATGGGTGATGATAATGGACTTATATGTGCTAGATGACTTTGCTTGGTCTTTGCAATGTAAACTTTGATTATCCCTGTAATTTAAAAAACAACAACATAGTGCAATAACGTTTTAACATATGAAAAGATATGAAATAATGCTCACCAAATTTGTCAACGCGTTTCGGCCTCTATAAAAGGCCTTTCTCAAGACTAACTAAAGGTGAGTATTGGTGGCTCTATTTATATATATCAACAGCCAATGAGTTATCTTCGTTTTGGCGCCAAAAAACGGGTTTGTCGCTAAAAAACCGGAAGTTCTATTACTGTTATGCTTCCGTTTTTGGGTAATGTTTTTGCATGCCTAATTGATCAGTATATTCTTTACTGATCACTATTGTTCCATTTTTTAGAAAAGAAAGTTCTGTCACACTAGATATTTAGAAATATACATTGCCGATCGCTCAGTTTATAAACTCGTGAGCGTCGGACCGGAAGTGACGTCATGTTTGTTTACTTCCGGTTACATTATTTCTATGGCAGTTTGGCAAATAGCGATATTCGTAATGGGGGCATTTATGCTATATATGGAAATCCCACATAAACATATTAGGCAAGTGTAAGCTCCATGTAAGGTGGTCATATTTGGGGTATATAAATAATATGAGCAATATTCGAAATACAGTGGGTAACATTCTTAAAATACTTAAACATAACACATAATAAAATGACAATCCCAAAATTGATAACAATCTTACAGTTGATAACAATTTTAAAAGGTCAATTCCTTAGATTGAAGAAAAATTGCTCTAATCCCAATAAGTGGGAAGAACAAGCTGCCACTCTTAAAGAAATTTTTTTAGAAAGGGGTTATGAAGAAAAGTCCCTAATTGAAACTATGGAAGAAGTCAGGAATAAAGACCGGAAAGATCTCCTGGTATATAAACCCAAAAAAACAATCAACCATTCTGAAAATAACCAACTCACTGAGCGATCGGCAATGTATATTTCTAAAGATCTAGTGTGACAGAACTTTCTTTTCTAAAAAATGGAACAATAGTGATCAGTAAAGAATATACTGATCAATTAGGCATGCAAAAACATTACCCAAAAACGGAAGCATAACAGTAATAGAACTTCCGTTTTTTTAGCGACAAACCCGTTTTTTGGCGCCAAAACGAAGATAACTCATTGGCTGTTGATATATATAAATAGAGCCACCAATACTCACCTTTAGTTAGTCTTGAGAAAGGCCTTTTATAGAGGCTGAAACGCGTTGACAAATTTGGTGAGCATTATTTCATATCTTTTCATATGTTAAAACGTTATTGCACTATGTTGTTGTTTTTTAAATTACAGGGATAATCGAAGTTTACATTGCAAAGACCAAGCAAAGTCATCTAGCACATATAAGTCCATTATCATCACCCATATGGAGAAATTCATAAAGAGGATCATTCACTAATATATTTTTTCTTACTAAATATCACTTGGATTTTATTTTAGTAATATCACTTATATTTTTTATTATTTTTTACTTTTTCATTTTTTCATTTTTTCAGACACTTTCACACAATCTTACACATTTTTACACTCATCACTAGTGTTAGGGGGATCCCCCGTTCATATTACACTTTTATATATACACTTGGATTATTTCAATTGGATTTTATATATACTATTTTTTACTTGATTTTTCATCACTACTTGATTTTTCATCACTGTTTTTTCCACTGGATTTTTCACTGGATTTCTGGACTCGTTAGTTACAACTAAGAATTGCACCACAATTCCTTTGGACAATTTTTTTAGAAACTTTTGTTCTTCTTAAGAGATCATTTAATGTGACTCTTATTCTGTTTATCCCCGTAATTGGTGATATTAATCTGTCGAATATTGTATTTTTATTGTATTTTTATTGTATTTTCTACTGTACCGATTATGTATTTTTAACTATATGTTTTACTGTATCTCATTTTAGTATATGTTACATGGATCCATGGTTTTACTATATGTTCAAATAAATGTTTTGACTGCTATTTACTTTCCTGTTAGAATCTTCCTTTGCCTCCAGTTGGCGCTCTTGAATCCACGTTTTTAGACTCTGAAGGCTAGAATCCACCACCCATATTGTATTTGGCCCCCTTCAACCCCCTTTATCCACAGTGGGACTTCACAACTTATAAAGACAATAAAGACCGAAAATGAAGTTCTGTAGTCTGCAACTAATATGGGGTCTATAAATCCTGAAGCTTTAAATTCAGGTACCGGGTCCAACTGTTGTATCTATCATAGCTGGACTGCTAAGCCCTGCTAATAACCTGGTCCTTTGGGCCTGTATCTTGGGGATTGTGTTCATTAATTACACTGGGGGGTTAATTTGAGGCTTCTCATTAATAGCCTCATAAAATGTTACCCTTTGTTGGTGTTAAATTTCCTAATGGCTAGATTTAGAGTTTGGCGTTAGCCGTCAAAACCAGCGTTAGGGGCTCCTAACGCTGGTTTTGGGCTACCGCTGGTATGTAGAGTAAGTCAGGAAAGGGTCTAACGCTCACTTTGCAGCTGCGACTTTTCCATACCGCAGATCCCCTTACGTCAATTGCGTATCCTATCTTTTCAATGGGATCTTTCTAACGCCGGTATTTAGAGTCGTGGCTGAAGTGAGCGTTAGAAATCTAACGACAAGACTCCAGCCACAGCAAAAAGCCAGGAGTTAAGAGCTTTATGAACCGGCGTTAGCCCAGAAAGCTCTTAACTACTATGCTCTAAAGTACACTAACACCCATAAACTACCTATGTACCCCTAAACCGAGGTCCCCCCACATCGCCGCCACTCTATTAAATTTTTTTAACCCCTAATCTGCTGACCGCACACCGCCGCCACCTACGTTATCCCTATGTACCCCTAATCTGCTGCCCCTAACACCGCCGACCCCTATATTATATTTATTAACCCCTAATCTGCCACCCCAAACGTCACCGCCACCTACCTACACTTATTAACCCCTAATCTGCCGACCGGACCTCACCGCTACTATAATAAAGTTATTAACCCCTAATCCGCCTCACTCCCACCTCAAAAACCCTATAATAAATAGTATTAACCCCTAATCTGCCCTCCCAAACATCACCGACACCTAACTTCAAGTATTAACCCCTAATGTGCTGACCGGACCTCGCCAACACTATAATAAATGTATTAACCCCTAAAGCTAAGTCTAACCCTAACACTAACACCCCCCTAAGTTATATATAATTTAAATCTAACGAAATAAATTAACTCTTATTAAATAAATTATTCCTATTTAAAGCTAAATACTTACCTGTAAAATAAATCCTAATATAGCTCCAATATAAATTATAATTATATTGTAGCTATTTTAGGATTAATATTTATTTTACAGGCAACTTTGTATTTATTTTAACCAGGTACAATAGCTATTAAATAGTTAATAACTATTTAATAGTTACCTAGTTAAAATAATTACAAAATTACCTGTAAAATAAATCCTAACCTAAGTTACAATTAAACCTAACACTACACTATCAATAAATTAATTAAATAAAATACCTACAATTATCTACAATTAAACCTAACACTACACTATCAATAAATTAATTAAATACAAATACCTACAAATAAATACAATTACATAAACTAACTAAAGTACAAAAAATAAAAAAAGAACTGTTACAAAAAATAAAAAAATATTTACAAACATTATAAAAATATTACAACAATTTTAAGCTAATTACACCTACTCTAAGCCCCCTAATAAAATAAAAAAGCCCCCCAAAATAAAAAAATGCCCTACCCTATTCTAAAATACAAATAGAAAAGCTCTTTTACCTTACCAGCCCTTAAAAGGGCCTTTTGCGGGGCATGCCCCAAAGAATTCAGCTCTTTTGCCTGTAAAAAAAAACATATAATACCCCCCCCAAAATTACAACCCACCACCCACATACGCCTAATCTAACCCAAACCCCCCTTAAATAAACCTAACACTAAGCCCCTGAAGATCTTCCTACCTTATCTTCACCACGCCGGGTATCACCGATCGGTCCAGGCTCCGAAGTCTTCATCCAAGCCCAAGCGGGGGCTGAAGACGTCCATCATCCGGCTGAAGTCTTGATCCAAGCGGCGGCTGAAGAGGTCCATCATCGGGCAGAAGTCTCATCCTATCCGGGCAGAAGAGGAGATCCGGACCGGTAGACATCTTCATCCAAGCGGCATCTTCTATCTTCTTCCATCCGACGACGAGCGGCTCCATCTTCAAGACCTCCGGCGCGGATCCATCCTCTTCTTCTGACGTCCTAACACAGAATGAAGGTTCCTTTAAGGGACGTCATCCAAGATGGCGTCCCTCGAATTCCAATCAGATTCAAGTTCAATCCTATTGGCTGATCCAATCAGCCGATCAGATTGAGCTCGCATTCTATTGGCTGATCGGAACAGCCAATAGAATGCAAGCTCAATCTGATTGGCTGATTGGATCAGCCAATCGGATTGAACTTGAATCTCATTGGCTGATTCCATCAGCCAATCAGAATTTTCCTACCTTAATTCCGATTGGCTGATAGAATCCTATCAGCCAATCGGAATTCGAGGGACGCCATCTTGGATGACATCCCTTAAAGGAACCTTCAGTCTGTGTTAGGATGTCGGAAGAAGAGGATGGATCCGCGCCGGAGGTCTTGAAGATGGAGACGCTCGTCGTCGGATGGAAGAAGATAGAAGATGCCGCTTGGATGAAGATGTCTACCGGTCCGGATCTCCTCTTCTGCCCAGATGAAGACTTCTGCCCGATGATGGACCTCTTCAGCCGCCGCTTGGATCAAGACTTCAGCCGGATGATGGACGTCTTCAGCCCCCGCTTGGGCTTGGATGAAGACTTCGGAGCCTGGACCGATCGGTGATACCTGGCGTGGTGAAGATAAGGTAGGAAGATCTTCAAGGGCTTAGTGTTAGGTTTATTTAAGGGGGGGTTGGGTTAGATTAGGGGTATGTGGGTGGTGGGTTGTAATGTTGGGGGGGGTATTGTATGTTTTTTTTTTACAGGCAAAAGAGCTGAATTCTTTGGGGCATGCCCCGCAAAAGGCCCTTTTAAGGGCTGGTAAGGTAAAAGAGCTTTTCTATTTGTATTTTAGAATAGGGTAGGGCAATTTTTATTTTGGGGGGCTTTGTTATTTTATTAGGGGGCTTAGAGTAGGTGTAATTAGCTTAAGATTGTAATATTTTTATAATGTTTGTAAATATTTTTTTATTTTTTGTAACTTAGTTCTTTTTTTATTTTTTGTAACTTAGTTCTTTTTTTATTTTTTGTACTTTAGTTAGTTTATGTAATTGTATTTATTTGTAGGTATTTGTATTTAATTAATTTATTGATAGTGTAGTGTTAGGTTTAATTGTAACTTAGGTTAGGATTTATTTTACAGGTAATTTTGTAATTATTTTAACTAGGTAGCTATTAAATAGTTATTAACTATTTAATAGCTATTGTACCTGGTTAAAATAAATACAAAGTTGCCTGTAAAATAAATATTAATCCTAAAATAGCTACAATATAATTATAATTTATATTGTAGCTATATTAGGGTTTATTTTACAGGTAAGTATTTAGCTTTAAATAGGAATAATTTATTTAATAAGAGTTAATTTATTTTGTTAGAATAAAATTATATTTAACTTAGGGGGGTGTTAGTGTTAGAGTTAGACTTAGCTTTAGGGGTTAATACATTTATTAGAGTAGCGGTGAGGTCCGGTCGGCAGATTAGGGGTTAATAATTGTAGGTTGAAAAATTGATGTTTGTTTGACAGTTAGAAAGTGCCCTAAAACATTGCGGCTTGAACCCTAGTTGTTGGCGGATAAGTCACGCAAGTCATCCGGCATTCGAAGATAAAATACAGCAGCGTGTGGACCCATTTTTAGCCCAAGGCAGCTCATCTCATCAGGCCTTTTTTACTCAAATGTATCGCCCAATGTCAGTCCCTTCGGGATCCATCCGTCATTCATTTTAATAAAGGTGAGATAATCAAGACTTTTTTGACCTAGGCGACTTCTCTTCTCAGTGACAATACCTCCTGCTGCACTGAAGGTCCTTTCTGACAGGACACTTGAAGCGGGGCAGGCCAGAACTTCGATTGCAAATTGGGATAGCTCAGGCCACAGGTCAAGCCTGCACACCCAGTAGTCTAGGGGTTCATTGCTCCTCAGAGTGTCGAGATCTGCAGTTAAGGCGATGTAGTCTGCTACCTGTCGGTTGAGTCGTTCTCTGAGGCTGGATCCCAAAGGGCTGTGGCGATGCATAGGAGTTAAAAAGGTCCGCATGTCCTCCATCAACAACACGTCTGGAAAGCATCCTGTCCTTGCCGGCGTGGTCGTGGGAGGAGGAGTATTACTTTCACCTCTTCCCCTGTTAGATTCCCGTTGTGCTGTGACATCACCCTTATACGCTGTATAAAGCATACTTTTTAATTTATTTTTTAACTGCTCCATCCTTTCTGACTTGCGGGAATTCGGTAACATTTCAGTCACTTTATGCTTATACCTGGGGTCTAGTAGCGTGGACACCCAGTACAGTTCGTTCTCCTTCAGCTTTTTTATACGAGTGTCCCTCAACAGGCACGACAGCATGAAAGACCCCATTTGCACAAGGTTGGATGCCGAGCTACTCATGTCCCGTTCCTCGTCCTCACTGATCTCACTGAAGGTATCTTCTTCCCCCCAGCCACGTACACCACGGGTACCAGATAGGTGACAACGAGCACCCTGGGATGCCTGTTGTGCTTGGTCTTCCTCCTCCTCCTCCTCAAAGCCACATTCCTCCTCTGACTCCTCTTCCTCACAATCCTCTTCCTGCGTTGCCGCTGGTCCAGCAAGCGATGCCGATAAGGCTGTTTCTGGTGGTGATGGTGACTACAACTCTTCCTCTTCCTCTTCACGCTCATCTACGGACTAATCCAGCACTCTTCGCAAAGCACGCTCCAGGAAAAAAACAAATGGTATGATGTCGCTGATGGTGCCTTCGGTGCGACTGACTAGGTTTGTCACCTCCTCAAAAGGATGCATGAGCCTACAGGCATTGCGCATGAGCGTCCAGTAACGTGGCAAAAAAAATCCCAGCTCCCCAGAGGCTGTCCTAGCACCCCGGTCATACAAATACTCGTTAACAGCTTTTTCTTGTTGGAGCAGGCGGTCAAACATTAGGAGTGTAGAATTCCAACGTGTCGGGCTGTCGCAAATCAAGCGCCTCACTGGCAGGTTGTTTCGCCGCTGGATATCTGACAAGTGCGCCATGGCCGTGTAGGAACGCCTGAAATGGCCACACACCTTCATGGCCTGCTTCAGGACATCCTGTAAGCCTGGGTACTTATGCACAAAGCGTTGTACAATCAGATTACACACATGTGCCATGCACGGCACATGTGTCAACTTGCCCAATTCCAATGCCGCCACCAAATTACTTCCGTTGTCAGAAACCACTTTGCCGATCTCCAGAGTCAGCCACTGATCCACCTGTGCGTTCAGGGCGGACAGGAGTGCTGCTGCGGTGTGACTCTCTGCTTTCAGGCAAGTCAACCCCAAGACGGCGTGACACTGCCATATCCGGGATGTGGAATAGTACCTGGGGAGCTGGGGGGGTGCCGTTGATGTGGAGCCAGATGCAGCAGCAGAAGAGGACTCAGCCGAGGAGGTTATGGAAGAGGATGGAGTAGGAGGAGTAGAGGAGGTGGCAGCAGGCCTGCCTGCAAGTCGTGGCGGTGTCACCAACTCATCCTCTGCAGAGCCAGGCATTCCATGCTTGGCAGCCATCAGCAGGTTTACCCAATGCGCAGTGTAGGTGATATACCTGCCCTGACCATGCTTTGCAGACCAGCTATCAGTGGTCAGATGGACCCTTGCCCCAACACTGTGTGCCAGACATGCCATTACTTCCTTTCACACAATCAAGTACAGGTTGGGGATTGCCTTTTGTGCAAAGAAATTTCGGCCGGGTACCTTCCACTGCGGTGTCCCAATAGCTACAAATTTTTTGAATGCCTCAGACTCCACCAGCTTGTATGGTAAAAGCTGGCGGGCTAAGAGTTCAGACAAGCCAGCTGTCAGACGCCGGGCAAGGGGGTGACTTGGTGACATTGGCTTCTTACGCTCAAACATGTCCTTGACAGACACCTGACTGTGGGCAGATGAGCAGGAACTGCTCCGGAAGAGAGACGGATTGGCGGATGGTTGAGAGGGGGCAAGGAGCACAGCAGTGGTTGACGTGGCTGAAGATGCTGGACCAGGAGGAGGATGGCGGCTTTGAGTTTGTGTGCTGCTTCTACTCATGTGTTCATCCCATAGGCGTTTGTGATGTGAGATCATGTGCCTTCGCAAAGCAGTTGTACCTAGGTGGGTGTTGGACTTCCCATGACTCAGTTTCTTTTGGCACAGGTTGCAAATGGCATTGCTGTTGTCAGAGGCAGACACATAAAAAAAATGCCACACTGCTGAGCTCTGCGATGACGGCATTCTGGTGGTGGCAACAGCATGCGTTGATTGGCGTGCTGTCTGGCTGACCCCGGGTGCCGATGCATGCTGTCTGACTGTGCCACTAGCTCATTGCGACGACCTCCCCCTGCTTCCAACTCGTCTCCTCCTCTCTGTCTCCCCATCTGAACTTTCCCCCTCTTCTTCTTCTCTTCTAGCGGGCACCCACGTGACATCCACGGACGCATCATCATCAACCGCTTCACTTGTATCTGACAAATCAACAAAGGAAGCAGCAGCGGGTACAACATCATCATCATCATCACACCGTACGTCCATGTCTGTAATGCTGCCTGACTGAGACATATCACTGTTATCTACATCCTCTGTCAATGATAGTTGCGCATCACTCATTTCTTCCAACTGATGTGTCAATAACTCCTCTGACAGATCAAGTGAAGCGGCTGTGGTGCTAGTGTTGGTGGTGGCGGCAGGCGGGCGAGTGGCACTGGTCACTTGAGAGGTGCCCGAAGCTAAGCTGGAGGTGGATCAAGGTTCCGAGCGGAAGCTGTAGAAGATTGGTTGTCCTGTGTTAGCCAGTCAACTAGGTCCTCCTCAGAACTTTTCGCATTCATGGTACGTGGCCTCTGAACACTGGGCATTATTGTAGGGTCAAAGGGAATCACAGCACCACGACCACAATGGCACCTGCGGGGTGGCCTGCCTCTGCCTGTCATTTTTTTTTAAAAAGTACACTTACACTACTATTAAACAAAATATGAGTGGTGCCACTGGGCAAGTGGGCACAGTATATGCTGTGAGCCTGACACAAAAAAGCAGACTGATGTTTCACAATCCAAAAAGTTTATTTTTTTTAAATGTAGACTTACACTACTATTAAACAAGATATGAGTGGTGCCACTGGGCAAGTGGGCACAGTATACTCTGTGAGCCTGACACAAAAAAGCAGACTGATGTTTCACAATCCAAAAAGTTTATTTTTTTTAAATGTACACTTACACTACTATTAAACAAGATATGAGTAGTGGCACTGGGCAAGTGGGCACAGTATACACTGTGAGCCTGACACAAAAAAGCAGACTGATGTTTCACAGTCAAAAAAACAAAATTTATGCTTACCTGATAAATTTATTTCTCTTGTGGTGTATCCAGTCCACGGATTCATCCATTACTTGTGGGATATTCTCCTTCCCAACAGGAAGCTGCAAGAGGACACCCACAGCAGAGCTGTCTATATAGCTCCTCCCCTAACTGCCACTCCCAGTCATTCGACCGAAGACAAGCAAGAGAAAGGAGAAACTATAGGGTGCAGTGGTGACTGTAGTTTAAAAATAAAAAACACCTGCCTTAAAATGACAGGGCGGGCCGTGGACTGGATATACCACAAGAGAAATAAATTTATTAGGTAAGCATAAATTTTGTTTTCTCTTGTAAGGTGTATCCAGTCCACGGATACTTCTATTACTTGTGTGATACCAATACCAAAGCTATAGGACACGGATGAAGGGAGGGACAAGGCAGGCACTTAAATGGAAGGCACCACTGCCTGTAAGACCTTTCTCCCAAAAATAGCCTCCGAAGAAGCAAAAGTATCAAATTTGTAAAATTTAGAAAAAGTGTGAAGCGAAGACCAAGTCGCCGCCTTACAAATCTGTTCAACAGAAGCCTCATTCTTAAAAGCCCATGTGGAAGCTACTGCTCTAGTGGAATGAGCTGTAATTCTTTCAAGAGGCTGCTGGCCAGCAGTCTCATAAGCTAAGTGGATTATACTTCTTAGCCAAAAAGAAAGAGAAGTTGCCGAAGCCTTTTGGCCTCTCCTCTGTCCAGAGTAGACCACAAACAAAGCAGATGTTTGACGAAAATCCTTCGTAGCTTGTAAATAAAATTTTAAAGCACGAACCACATCAAGATTGTGTAATAGACGTTCCTTCTTTGAAGAAGGATTAGGACACAGTGAAGGAACAACAATCTCCTGATTGATATTTTTATTAGATACCACCTTGGGAAGAAAACTAGGTTTGGTACGTAACACTAACTTATCTGCATGGAAAATGAGATAAGGGGAATCACATTGTAAAGCAGATAACTCTGAAACTCTTCAAGCCGAGGAGATAGCTACTAAAAACAGAACTTTCCAAGATAAAAGTTTAATATCTATGGAATGCAAAGGTTCAAACGGAACCCCTTGCAGAACCTTAAGAACTAAATTTAAACTCCATGGCGGAGCAACAGGTTTAAACACAGGCTTGATTCTAACTAAAGCCTGACAAAACGCCTGAACATCTGGAGTATCAGCCAGACGCTTGTGCAAAAGAATAGACAGAGCAGAAATCTGTACCTTTAAGGAACTAGCTGACAATCCCTTCTCCAATCCTTCTTGGAGAAAAGATAATATCCTAGGAATCCTGACCTTACTCCATGAGTAACCTTTGGATTCACACCAATGAAGATATCTACACCCTATCTTATGATAGATTTTCCTGGTGACCGGCTTTCGAGCCTGAATTAAGGTATCAATGACCGACTCAGAGAAACCACGCTTTGATAAAATCAAGCGTTCAATCTCCAAGCAGTCAGACGCAGAGAAATTAGATTTGGATGGTTGAAAGGACCCTGAAGTAGAAGGTCCTGCCTCAGCGGCAGAGTCCATGGTGGAAGGGATGACATGTCCACCAGATCTGCATACCAAGTCCTGCGTGGCCACGCAGGTGCTATCAAAATCACTGAAGCTCTCTCCTGCTTGATCTTGGCAATCAGACGAGGGAGCAGAGGAAACGGTGGAAACACATAAGCCAGGTTGAAGGACCAAGGCGCTGCTAGAGCATCTATCAGCGCTGCCTTGGGATCCCTGGACCTGGATCCGTAACAAGGAAGCTTGGCATTCTGACGAGACGCCATGAGATCCAGTTCTGGTTTGCCCCAAAGTTGAATCAACTGTGCAAATACCTCCGGATGGAGTTCCCACTCCCCCGGATGAAAAGTCTGCCGACTTAGAAAATCCGCCTCCCAGTTCTCTACTCCTGGGATATGGATAGCTGATAGATGGCAAGAGTGAACCTCTGCCCATAGAATTATTTTTGAAACCTCCAACATTGCTAGGGAACTCCTTGTTCCCCCTTGATGGTTGATGTAGGATACAGTCGTGATATTGGCCGACTGAAATCTGATGAACCTGACCGCAGCAAGCTGAGGCCAAGCCTGAAGAGCATTGAATATCGCTCTTAGTTCCAGAATGTTTATCGGAAGGAGTGCCTCCTCCTGAGTCCACAAGCCCTGAGCCTTCAGGGAGTTCAAGACTGCACCCCAGCCCAGAAGGCTGGCATCTGTCGTTACTATTGTCCAATCTGGCCTGCAAAAGGTCATACCCTTGGACAGATGGACCCGAGATAGCCACCAGAGAAGAGAATCCCTGGTCTCTTGATCCAGATTTAGTAGAGGGGACAAATCTGTGTAATCCCCATTCCACTGACTGAGCATGCAAAGTTGCAGCGGTCTGAGATGTAGGCGGGCAAACGGCACTATGTCCATTGCCGCTACCATTAAGCCGATTACTTCCATACACTGAGCCACTGAAGGGCGAGAAGTGGAATAAGAACACGGCAGGAATTTAGAAGTTTTGACAACCTGGCCTCTGTCAGGTAAATCTTCATTTCTACAGAATCTATAAGAGTTCCTAGGAAGGAAACTCTTGTGAGAGGGGATAGAAAACTCTTTTCTTCGTTCACCTTCCACCCATGAGACCTCAGGAATGCCAGAACAATGTCCGTATGGGACCTGGCGATTTGAAAATTCGACGCCTGTATCAGAATGTCGTCTAGGTAAGGGGCTACTGCTATACCCTGCGGCCTTAGGACCACTAGGAGTGACCCTAGAACCTTCGGAAAGATTCTTGGTGCCGTGGCTAACCCAAAGGGAAGAGCCACAAACTGGTAATGCCTGTCTAGGAAGGCGAACCTGAGATACCGATGATGATCTCTGTGTATCGGAATGTGAAGATAAGCATCCTTTAAGTCCACGGTAGTCATATATTGACCCTCCTGGATCATAGGTAGGATGGTTCGAATAGTCTCCATCTTGAAGGATGGGACCCTGAGAAATTTTTTAAGATCTTGATATCTAAGATTGGTCTGAAGGTTCCCTCTTTCTTGGGAACTACAAACAGATTTGAATAGAAGCCCTGCCCCTGTTCCTCCTTTGGAACTGGGTGGATCACTCCCATAACTAGGAGGTCTTGAACACAATGTAAGAATGCCTCGCTCTTTATCTGGTTTGCAGATAATTGTGAGAGATGAAATCTCCCTTTTGGGGAAGAAGCTTTGAAATCCAGAAGATATCCCTGGGACACAATTTTCAATGCCCAGGGATCCTGGACATCTCTTGCCTAAGCCTGGGCAAAGAGAGAAAGTCTGCCCCCTACTAGATCTGTTTCCGGATCGGGGGCTGATCCTTCATGCTGTCTTAGAGGCAGCAGCAGGTTTTTTGGCCTGCTTTCCCTTGTTCCAAGCCTGGTTAGGTCTCCAGACTGGCTTGGACTGGGCAAAATTTCCCTCTTGTTTTGTATTAGAGGAAGTTGAAGCTGCGCCACTCTTGAAGTTTCGAAAGGAACGAAAATTAGTCTGTTTGGTCCTTAATTTGTTGGACCTATCCTGAGGAAGGGCGTGACCTTTTCCTCCAGTAATATCAGAAATGATCTCCTTCAGTCCAGGCCCGAATAGGGTCTGCCCCTTTAAGGGAATGTTGAGAAGCTTAGACTTTGAAGTAACGTCAGCTGACCAGGATTTAAGCCATAGCGCCCTACGCGCCTGAATAGCAAAACCTGAATTTTTAGCCGTTAGCTTGGTTAAATGAACAACGGCGTCAGAAACAAATGAATTGGCTAGCTTAAGAGCTTTAAGCTTGTCAAGGATATCATCCAATGGGGTTTCTACCTGTAGAGCCTCTTCTAGAGACTCAAACCAGAAGGCCACAGCAGCAGTGACTGGGGCAATGCATGCAAGAGGCTGGAGAATAAAACCTTGTTGAATAAAAAATTTCTTAAGGTAACCCTCTAATTTTTTGTCCATTGGATCTAGAAAAGCACAACTGTCCTCGACAGGGATAGTTGTACGCTTCACTAGGGTAGAGACTGCTCCCTCCACCTTAGGGACCGTCTGCCACAAGTCCCGTGTAGCGGCATCTATAGGAAACATCTTTTTAAAAACAGGAGGAGGAGAGAACGGTACACCTGGTCTATCCCATTCCTTAGTAATCATTTCTGAAAACCTCTTAGGGATTGGAAAAACATCAGTGTAAACAGGCACTGCATAGTATTTATCCAATTTACATAATTTCTCTGGGACTACAATGGCGTCACAGTCATCCAGAGTTGCTAAAACCTCCCTGACCAACATGCGGAGGTGTTCAAGTTTAAATTTAAATGTAGACATATCAGAATCAGGTTGAAGTGTCTTCCCTGAATCAGAAAAATCACCCACAGATAGAAGCACTCCTGCTTCGGCTTCTGCACATTGTGAGGGTATATCAGACATAGCTACTAAAGAGTCAGAGAGCTCTGTATTTGTTCTAGCCCCAGAGCTGTCTCGCTTTCCTTGTAACCCTGGCAGTTTGGACAATACCTCTGTAAGGGTATGATTCATAACTGCCTCCATGTCTTGTAAGGTATACGCAATGGGCGCGCTAGATGTACTTGGCGTCCCTTGAGCGGGAGTTATAGGTTCTGACACATGGGGAGAGTTAGACGGCATAACTTCCCCCTTGTCAATTTCTTCTGGTGATAAATCTTTTAAAGCCAGAATATGGTCTTTATAATTTATAGTAAGATCAGTGCATTTGGTACACATTCTAAGAGGGGGTTCCACAATGGCTTCTAAACATAATGAACAAGGAGTTTCCTCTATGTCAGACATGTTTAACAGACTAGTAATGAGACCAGCAAGCTTGGAAAACACTTTAATAAATGTGAAAAAGCAGAATATAACAAACGGTACTGTGCCTTTAAGGGAAAAAAACAATCACATAAACTGCAAAACAGTGAAAAAAAGCAGTAAACTCTACGAATTTTTTACAGTGTCTATAATAGACTAAAGTAGGTGGGTGGGTGCACACTATTCCTTAGAGATTGCAGTGCAAGCCTCCTAACTATTCTAATTTCTCACAAATTAGAATAAAAGTAGTGGATAGAAAGTGGTGTGTTGTTAGGGGCGCCCCAAAAGGCTGACTGTGAATGTGACTCTACTAAAAGTGGTGAAAATTAAAATTAATTCAAAAACTTTTTGTGTGCGAGTTCTTTGCTGGCTCTATATTATAAACTTAGGTAGGAATAGGAATCTAAAGATCAGAGAATATTTTGCTAACGGACCCAATGTTCGCTCTAATTATAATTACCAAATAAAGGGTGTAATACCATAGATAGAAATAATTACATTTTATTTTATATATAAAATTAAAAATGGAAAATATAAAAATGAATTGACATGCAAATATCTCGCTAATTACTAAAATTATTAAAACATAGACACCGGTGTCCCCAGCTTTTAAATATTCAGTAATTTAAAGCTTTGCTTAAAAACATATGTATATACTAATGATTAAGGCGTTTCGGAATTATCTACTACTAGCCAAGTATAACATGCATAGAGTAAATTTCAAGCACTTCTGATGTATTACACAATGCTCAATAATATCTCAGTATAGATGTTCTTCAGTTGATTATAAATATTACATTGGTCCATAAATTTTGACTTTTTCCTTCAGCGTGTGAGAAATGAATATTAAATGTCAAATGTCCAGATCTGTACCGTAGTGTGTTTGAGTACAATGCTTACGAACTGTTTAATTGTATCCTTAGATGAGCAGTTAATTCGAGATGTACTTTATTTTATAATCCAGGTGGTGGTTATGTTGTGGCTTTAATAGATACTCACTGTTGTTTCTTCGGCTTCAGAGCTGTTGATAATATTCGTGTACTTACTCTTAGAAGCTACTTTGTTGCATTCTTTGCTTTGACCGACTGGTCTGCTTACAGTCTGTTTGTGATGTGTCGAATCTTTATCCAATCCTTGTGAAGTAAGATGAGTGCGCGCATCTCCTACCAATTCAGTTTGCACCTATTGTATTGGTGTAATACTGATAATGGTCCTGGGAGATCTAATTGCCTTGTCTTTCGTTCTGGGAGCTTAGTAGTTTGATCTACGCGTTTCAGCTAAGAATAGCCTTTATCAAGATGGTTCCTTGTCTACCGCTCCATCCTTTTATACCTGTGAAATTAACCCTTTCTTCATTTCTGTGTTCAATTAGTATACTTAGGTTCCTCCCAACCACACCTGTTGCTGCATTTCTTTATGCTGCTCAATTTTTGAAAGATACATTTACTTTTGAACAGATTTATGATTGTATACTTTTGAACTTATATAAATGTTTCATCATACAGTGTAATACATATTAAATGCAATAAAGTGGAACAAAATATAAAAATAATAAAAAATAATAACAATGACAGAGCAAAAATAATTTTCAATTGCCTAAATTTTACGTGTCAATTATTTTTAATTATTTTGAAAAACGATATTTTACCCTTTCTTAAAAATAGTGTGACATTGAATCCATTTGTTTAAATAAGTTTCTCAGACCTTAACTTTGTCGTTCTTTAATTTCTATGCGAAACTATACGCCAGTGGATTATTTTATTCATTCTTCGTTGGATCTTTTTTTGAAAGATAACTACTAATGATATATTTTTCTTTTTTCTCTATCCACCAAATTTGTTTATCTCTATATTTTGTGTAATAGACAATATCTATTCTAATGTAAAAGTTTTTTAGACTGATTTTTTGTCACTAAAAGAGGGATGATAAGATGATATCTCTAATTGTTATGTAATATAAATATAAGGGGAAAATATAAAGTATATTTTTTGTTTAATATGTTTGAATGTTGTACAAAAGTGACTTTAAATTATATGTCTATTTAATGAACAGTATCCATACACTTTCTTAACAGCTGGAGTGTTTTTAAATAATGATGTCTTTTATTTCACAATAATTTTTTCTCTTAATATGCCAATGTATTCGGCAAATATCAGTATCCCTACACTTTCTTAACAACTAGAGTGTTTTAAATTCTGGAATATTATATTTAGTAGCATTTTTTAAGCTAATGCATTTAACAGATATGGACATACATCATCTCTTACTATGCTATTAATAGCATTGTCCCCTATATGAAATTTTATAATTGTGAATTCTTTTTTAATCCCTTGCTATTCTGTCTATGGAATTTAAAAATGTGAAAATGAAATTTAATGGTATTGTGATATTTTAGGAGATGAATATTTTTTTTTATTTATTTATTTCAGAATGAAGTTGAAATCTAATTTATTATTTGAGCCCTTTGAAGCCAATTTATCTATTTGAGAATGAAGTTGAGATCCAATTCACTATTTAGGCCCTTTGGAGCCAATGTGCCAAAACTATAAATCAATTCTGCTTCCTGTCTAATAAGTTTTTCTTCCATATTACCTCGTCTGCCATCAGGTTCTATCTTTTTAATTCCCCAATATTTGAAATCCTCTAGTTTGCCTGAATGAACTTCCAAAAAATGTCTGTAAAGATTTATATCTTTTCTTTTATGCTCTATTGCAAGGAGATGTTCTCTTATACGATCTTTCAATTTCCTTCCAGTTTGTCCAAAATACCTCAAATTACAACTGCATTGTATTAAATATATTATATTCATGTCTGAACATCTTAATATCCCATTGATTTTCAATATTTTTCCCGTCTTATCTGATTTTATATTTTTTAATTTGCTACTAAATTTGCATGATTTGCATTGTCTACATGGAAAGAAACCTTCAATTCAGTTTCCCTCAAGGTCCTTAATATTAGTTAGTGTCATTTCTTTCTTTCTATACTCACTTGGTGCCAGTATGCTTTTGAAATTCTTTGCTTTTTTATAAATCAATTTTGGATTTCTCCCCAATGTGTGTCCTATAACTGGATCTTTTAATAGTAAAGGCCAATGTCTCTTAACAATATTTTCAAAGGATTTATGTTGTTCTGAATATGTAGCTATTATGGGTATTTCTAAATTTTGTTCTCCATTTTTATGTGTCCATAAATTTAGTTCTCCATTTTGGAGTGTTTCCTCTTTTTTATATTTGGTTTATTTAATAGGGTCTCTCTATCCACTAGTTTTACTGTTTTAGCTAATTCTACAATTTTATTCTCTTCATATCCTTTTTGTTTAAATCTATTTATTAGAATTTCTGATTGTCTGTCAAAATCTTCATTATCAGTACAATTTTTTCTCCCTCTTAGTAGTTGACCTTTGGGTATATTGTTTTTCTATTTATTATGATGGCAACTCCTAGAGTCCACATAATTATTAGAGTCTACTTTCTTGAAATACGTTCTAGTTTTGATTTCATTATCGACAATCTCTACTTCTATGTCCAAAAAATTTATTTTATTCATACTATATTCAGAAGTAAATAACAGCCCAAATTCGTTATCATTCAGATCTTCCAAGAATAATTCGAATAACTCTGTATCCCCTTTCCAAATTAAAAACAAATCATCTATGTAACGCTTATAGAGCACAAGATTCGCACCCCATGGTCCATTCTCGAAGAAATCCTTCTCAAAATGTCCCATGAATAAATTTGCGTAACTGGGTGCGAATCTTGTGCCCATAGCTGTTGCTTGTGTCTGTAAATAATATTTGTCATTAAATTTAAAGTAATTTTTAGTAAGTATAAATTCTATGCATTCTAGTAGAAATTTTTCTTGTATATTTTGCATTTCAGGATCAGATTGTAAATAGTATGCAATAGCTGCCAGCCCTAATTTGTGCTGTATACTTGTATATAATGAACTGGCATCACAGGTCACTAAAAGATAATCTTTTTTCCATTCTATTGATTTGAGTAAATGTAAAAATTGCGTTGAATCTGCTAGGTAAGATGGCAAATTTTTGACATATTTTTGTAGAAAATGATCTATGTAATGGGATAAATTTGAAGTAATGGAATCGATGCCTGATATTATTGGACGCCCAGGAGGGTTATGTAAATTTTTATGAATCTTAGGGATGAAATAAAAGATTGGTGTTCTGAAGTTTTTTTTTTTTTTTAAATATCTTTATTTTTTGTGTACCAAATACAGAAAGACCAAGACAGTAATAATTCAACATAGATAAAATGTTACAGAAATCAACCTGACCGGAACATTGTAAAGTTTGTCTGTTCTGATTCTTACCTTCAATATTAGATAGGTCAGTGGTTAACATGAAAAGTGCAATCTTGTTGTTGGTATGGTCGTGACCTATGAACAGTCGGTCTTTTCTCCTATAAGGCACATTTTACTTATAAACAAAATAGTTTTAACTAACTTAAACTAACATTTGCCAGTTCGGGCTGCTTCACCCCATCTCCCCCAGTCCCCAGATCCCAGTCAGTCAAACTGCCACTCGCCCCTCAGGTTAGCCTCTAAAATGTACTCTGTGTTTCGAAAAGGCGTCATAACGATTTTACGCAAAGGTATTGGGAGCGAGAGAATAAATGGTTCCCATTTTGTAACAAAAGACCTCACTCTTTTAGTGACGTCTCCCAATCCGTCTGATTGTTCAACGAGCATTTGACTCAGCAGTGTCTGCTTCAACTGTGTCACAGTAGGTGGGTTACGTTTGAGCCAGTTCTGAAATATCAGTCGCCTGGCTATCAAGACTATGTTGCACATAAATAGTTTAGAGTTTCTCGGGATTCCCTCGAAGTCTAACAATGTAATGTTTCTAAATGTCAGTTCATTAGTGTGAGTATGCATTCTTAGGTTTGCCCAGTAAGATGTCATCTTCCAAAATCTAACAAGCTTGGGACAGTTCCATAGCATGTGCCTAATGTCTGCGTCTTCCCTCCCACACTTTGGGCATTTATTATCTCTTTCTGTTTTCCATTTCTGGAATTTCTTGGGTGTAATATAGCTGTCGTGTATGAGTTTGAAATGTGACTCTCGAACTTCTGACGAGAGAGTGGCTCGTTTAACTTTATGTATACTTTCCTCGATGTCTTTGCTAGTTACCTCCTCCCCTAACAGGGAGCTCCAGAGCTCAGTAAGTCTACTTAGGCATGAGGTGCCTGCGATTCTATTCAGCCTCTTATATAGTGGTAATATTGATGTGATGCCCAGCTCCACTAACCTTACGCTTTGCACTATCTGTGACTGTTCACCCCCTCTACTCCCTCTCAATAGTGTGGAAAAGTAATGCCTAGCCTGTAAGTAAGCATAGTGATGTGTCCTAGGTAGTCCGAACTTCTGTCTCAGCTCATCAAAAGTTTGCATGTGAGTTCCCTCTGGCATCAACGTCTGGCCCACTGTTCGTAGTCCTAGCTCTTTCCAGTGAAGAAAGGCTTCAGATGTGATTCCCGCAGGGAATTCGGGATTACCCCCCCATGGTAAATAAGCTATTATCCTGTGATCCCCCCTTAGATGTTTACAGGTTAGTTTCCAAGCTCTCGCCGGTTCGTTCAGTAGGTCAATGTCATTTAGATATTTAGTCGCCTGTGAGTGGGTCATATGGGGTATCATTTCTAGTGTCCACGGTTTTATCAGTGTGTTTTCCAATTTAGTGTTTGTGAATTTTTCTTGCCCCGTCATCCAATCTATAGCAAATTTACACTGAGCCAAGTTATAGAGTTCGAAGTTAGGTAACGCCAGGCCACCCATCTCACGTGGTGCTGTGAGTTTAGAATAGCTAATCCTATGTTTCTTATTAGACCATATAAATTGAAGGACCGTCTTCACTACATTCTGCATGTCAGTTTTTTTAAGTATGAATGGGAGTGTCTGGAAGAAATAGAGTAATTTTGGGAAGTAGACCATTTTTATAAGACTCACTCTGCCTGACAGGGATAGGGGAAGCGGGGACCATGTCTTAAGCAAGTCCTTCAGCTGTCTCAGCAGGGGACCATAGTTTATCGAGTACCACTTCCGCGGATCAACATTGAGAGTTACTCCTAGGTATCTAAAATTCCCTTCCACTACCTTAAAGTCAAAATTAGGGATTTGTCTGTCGCTCTTTGATAGAAGCCATATTAACTCTGTTTTGTCAGTGTTAATCGCGTACCCAGAGATCTTACTAAACTCCTCTATTAACTCTATAAGTTTGGGTATATTCTTGCTGGGATCTTGGACAAATAGCACCATGTCATCCGCAAAGAGCGAGACATGTGAGACCGTGTCACCTATCTGCATTCCCTCTAGTTGTTGTCTGATTTTCCACGCTAAGGGCTCGATGGCAATGTCAAAGAGAAGCGGAGACAGGGGGCAACCCTGTCTCGTGCCTCTATGTAGCAAGAAAGGCGATGTGGCCGTCCCATTCACAAGGATAGAGGCCTGTGGGGTCCTATATAAATTGGATAATGCGGTAACAAATGAGCCTTCTATTCCCATCCTCTCCAAAGTATGGAAGAGATGTTCCCAGAGGACCTTATCAAAGGCTTTTTCAGCGTCAATTAGCAATAAGGCTGCCTCCCTATGACTTTCTCTCTTCTTACTATCTTGGGACAGCTGCCAGTAATATTGAATAACTGTCTGAACCTTTCTGATGTTAAGGACAGAGGATCTTCCCTTGACAAAACCAGTCTGGTCGGTGTGAATAAGCGACGGCAGGATCACTGCCAGTCTATTCGCCAGAATTTTTGTTAAGATTTTATAGTCCTGGTTAAGTAAGGATATAGGGCGATAAGACTGTGTCAGGAGTGGGTCTCTTCCCTCCTTTGGTATTATGCTAATGTTAGCTTCTGCAAATCTAAGCGAGGGTACCACCGAATCATCTAATAAGCCATTAAATAGTTTCTCCAAAGCCCCAACTATGTCTGATCCCATTATTTTGTAGAACTCCGCCGGTAGTCCATCAGGGCCCGGGGATTTCTCTAGCTTTAGGTGTTTAATTGTGGCTGTTATTTCCTCCTTAGAAATGGGGGAGTTAAGCTCCTTAAGTTGGTTCTGTTCTATTTGTGGTAGCTGGATCGGAGTCCAGAATCTCTCCCTATCTACGTCAAGCACATGGTGCACTGAGTAAAGGTTTTTATAGAAGCTAGTGAAGGCGTCTTGAATATCAGTTTCTTTGTTTAATAGGGTTCCACCTTGCTTTATCGCTAAAATAGAAGTCCTTGTCCTAGTCAATTTGGTCACTCTAGCTAGCAGCTTTCCAGTTCTATTCCCAAACCTGTAGTATTTGGCTTGAACTCTAGCATGGGCTTTATTAGTTTGTTGGACTATATAATTGTCCCTAAGTGTTTTGGCTTCCTTATATTTCTGCCTATTGGTGGTGTTAGGATTCCTAAGATATTTGTTTCTTGCGTTTAAAAGGCGTGATAAGAGATGGTCTGTTTTTAATTTATGCTGTTTTTTAAGAGATGTGGCATAGGCAGATATGGCCCCTCTCAGGACAGCCTTGGCCGTTTCCCAGAATAAAAGGGGATCGTCTGTGTGTTCTTTATTAAGGTCTGAGTATGTGTGCCATTCACCCAGAATATGTCTATAGAAATTTGGGTCTCTGTACAGGTATGTTGGAAAGACCCATTTGTTAGATTTGTGATTAGAAGCTCCTGTGTGAATTTTTACCTCTATGGGTGCATGGTCTGAAATCGTTATGGGATCTATTGCAGCTTCTTCTACTCTAGGGCACAACGATGAAGAGACCAGAAAATAGTCCAGTCTCGACAAGGTGTCTTTTGCTAGAGACATACATGTGTATTCCTTACTTTCTGGGTACTTGGCTCTCCACACATCCTGCAGGCATAAGGACTTTGCTAGCGTTTTTATTATCATTGTTTCTTTTTTAGAATTATAAACTCTCTGGGGCTTTGGTGTGTTTCTGTCAGGGTTGGAAAATCTATCTGCAGGAACTTGTGGGGCAATGTTAAAATCCCCTCCAATAAGGAGGGGTGAGTTAGTGAATCGTATTATCTCTGAGTGTAGTGTCCTCCAGAACATTTGTTTTCGAGTTTGTGGCCCATATACACCCACTAGCGCGAAGGATAGCCCCCCAATTTCCAAATGAACCATGACAAATCTCCCTTCCTGATCAGTATGTGTTTTGATGATAGTGTATTGTAGGTTTTTTCTAAACAGGATCGCCACCCCTCTAGCTCTCCGTTGTTCGTATTGTGTAAAGATTACCTCTCCTACCCAATTTTGTTTCAGTTTCTGATGTTCTAGCTGTGATAAGTGTGTCTCCTCTAGGATGGCAATGTCAGCTCGTCTAGTGTGTAAGTAACGTAGTATAGATCTACGCTTTTGTGGGGAAGTGATGCCTCCCACATTCCAGCTCATAATGGTTAGTGGACTACTCAGCTTGATGTAATTTCTGGTATGCTTGATGTGCTGGTGTGTGTGGTGTCATAGGATTCTGTTGGGTCTGAAGTCTAAGTCTCGCTGGAAACAACAATGAAAAGGGGCGCCCTGATTCTGCAAAAGACTTGCAGTAGGGTGAGAACTCTCTTCTTCTCCTGGAAATTTCTGCAGAATAATCTTGGAAGATTAATATTTTCGTCCCCTCAAATATCAAGGGGGAGTTCTGGCGATATGCTCTTAGTATCAGGATCTTATCTTTGAAGTTTAGGTATCGGATCATTACTTGGCGGGGCCCTCTTGTATTTTTCTGTTCTTGGTTCATGTTGCCTACCCTGTGGGCTCTCTCAACAATACACGGTATATCATCCGGCTTCAAATGAAGCAGAGCTGGCAAAGTGCGTTCAGCAAATTCGATCAAGTCCGTGTTTGGCACTGTTTCTGGCAATCCAACGATTCGCAGGTTGTTGCGCCTTGAGCGGTTCTCAAGATCATCTACTTTGTCAAGCAGTATTTTATTTTGAGCCTCAAGTGCAGCGATCTTGGTAGTGCTTTCTCTTTGCAAGACCTCTCCATCTCCCACTCTTTGTTCGATATGCTGAAGTCTAGAGGAAAAGGACTTAAAGTCTGATGACAGTGAGTCCATCCCTGTCTGCAGTTGCTCTATCTTGGGCAAGAAAAGTGTTGAAATTTGTGTGACGATAGGATGGGTGTCTGTCAAATTTTCCTCTGCTGTGTCCGCCACCATGTTTTCTACAGCGTGTACTTCCACTGTAGCTTTGGATTTTCTGTCTTGGTTTTTTTGCCTATTGGACATGGTGCCAGTGGCTTTAATGAAACTTGAATAGTACTTCTGCATGCACCTATCCAACACTCCACTTCTGCCTCCAGTAGTTGTGTGGCGGGGAGAGGACCAATATTTTATAGCCCAAGGGTTAGTGTCCGTTAGTCAGGCCCTAAGTAGTCGATCCCAACAGCAATCATTTAGTTTTCATTCCTTTGCAGTATGTAGGGTATGGTGTACTAATTTGTTACTGCGTCATATTTGATTGTGGTTCAAGTGCATTTTGCTCTGGAAGCCTCTCTGCAGGGTTTGTGTTCATAGCAGGTTTACTGTGTTAATGTGTCAGTGATGTATTAAGACACATGTGTTGCACTCTCTCAAGGCAAGGTTCTCACAGCATATCTTTCAGCGTGTAATATATCTGTATAAATCAGCTTAATCAGCGGAGGAGTAACCAGAGAGGGGAGAGAAGAAGGGATGCTATGGCGTCTAGTTAGCCACGTGGGTGATCGGGGCCTTGCACACTGTCCGCTGGACACCAGGTGCAGCGAGAGCTGCAACGCTAATATGGTGTGAGATAGCGTGGTCAGGATTGACAGTATCTAACAGTCTCTGGTGTGAGTTGGCTTCAAACCCCCTGCTGCTCCCTTTCACCTGAATATAGCAAAATGGCAGTTCTTCTTTCTCCTGCCACCCGGCTCTCCCCCTCCGACGTACCGTTCTTTGTTACTTGTGTCCTCCGGATGAGCTCAAGTTAACCCCTGCTGTTCGGGGTCGGATCTGTTGCGTCTGATGGGGTTCTGATGCGTGCTCTTTTTAATTTTCTTTGGCGCGGTCTTTGGCAGCTGCGGCCGTTGTGACTTTTGAAATGGTTCCTGCAGGGGAGCCGTTGGTATTGGCTCCTACCTGAGATAAGTCCGGACAGGTCTTGGGATGTACCTGTCAAGGATCAGCGGTATTGTGGCAGTTTACGGTCTCCAATAAGGGAATTTGGGAGCTATGAGCACGGAGCTCCTCTTCCCTGCGACCGTTCGCTCCGCCCGCCCACCGGAAGTCGTTCTGAAGTTTTTTATTAAAATAAAATTTAATTCTGAATTATTCAATAATCCTACAGTGTGTGCTTTTTTAATCAATTCTTGAATTTGAGAGAAATAGTTGTCCCTGGGTCATTCTTTAATCTTTTATAAGTGTTTTGGTCCTCAAGTATTCTATTTGCTTCTTCCAGATAATAATTTTTACTCATTACTACAATTCCTCCCCCTTTATCCGCCTGTTTTATAACTAGGTCCTCTCTTTTTTGCAAGCTTTTTAGAATGTCTTTTTCTTTTAATGTCAAATTCCAATTTATACTTTTTTTGCAGTTTTCTTTTGATACTTCAAAATTATCAATATCTTGTTTCACTAATTGTTCGAAAGTTTGTATAAAACTTCCTTTTTCGTGACTGGGAAAAAAGGTAGATTTTTGTTTTAAATCAGTGTGTTTGAAAATTTCAACTGTTTTAATCTGTTCTTGTCCATTTGTAATAGAATTTTTTAGAATGGGATTTTTTATAAAATGTTTTTTCAGAGTTAGTTTACTTATAAATTGATTTATATTAATAAGGTGTTCGAATTTGTTCATTTTAGTTGAAGGTGCAAAGGATAAACCTTTGCTAAGTATATGTTCTTCTTTTTTTGTCAAATCTATTCCACTTATATTAAAAATGCTTTGGATCTTTTCTTTCTTATTCTCGACAGTATTTTCACTTATTGTGTCTTTATTTTGTCTATGTGTTATTGATTGGTTTCTCTTTCCTATGCCTCTAGAACCTCTCTTCTTCTCTTTCCTTTTGGAGGATCGTGTGTATGGGCCCTGCCTACTCCTAAAAAATCTTCTGATGTACTAGGTCGTTCATTCATTTGGTCATTTGACCCATCTTCATTTTCTAATATTTCATATCTATTTTGTACCGGAATTTCATATTCTGCATTATTTCTATCATTTCTTGTGTCTTGTTTATATCCTCCATTGGCTTTAGAGTTTCTCCTGTTCTCATGATAATACTCTTTCTCCTTTCTGTCTGTATAATAGTTCCTTCTATCTCTAGATGTTTCTTTTCTATACGTGTTAGGTCTATTAGTCCAATTGTTATAATTGTTTGTGTTTCTATAATGAAAATAATCTCTATTTTCATAATGTGTCTGTTCATCATCTCTAAAATTTTTATTATATGTCTGATAGGATTCTCTTTGTTTGTAGGATTCAAATCTAGGATTAAAATTTTGCTGTCTGTAATTTGATCTATAGTCATCATAAAAATTATGATTGTAATTATCTTTATAGGATCTCATATAAGGTCTGTTGTATCTGATCTCATTTTCTCTCCAATTTTGTCTATAATCGTTTTGTCTGATTCTTTCTTTCTCTCTAATTTCTCTAAAGTTTCTGGTTTCTTTATTAGGGACATTCGTTTGGTTTTTATTGATATTGGTATTGGAATTGGAATTTATTTTTTCTCCTTTGTTTAGATTTTTATTTAATTTAGAATTAGGTTCTTCTTCGTTATACTCTTGTATGGAGTTCTCTTTCTTTTTACTAAACAATGTAATACTTCTTTTTGGGTTTGTTTCCTCATCTTGGCCTGCAGGATATTTAGGTGGCCATGCAACGAAGTTGCAGGACAACCTATTGTTATTGTTAGGATTATTATTATTATTCTTTTTATTCCGCCAAGCTTTGTATTCAATTGCCCATAACTGCTTAACTGTTTTTGCAAAGCTCTTAAAATCAGGTATGCTGGTACAGCCTATTGCTGTGCTACATCTCTTGCAAAATTGAACTCATAGGTCACATGCTCTGGCAGCCATATTACTTTTTGAGCCAAATTTCAACAACCGCTTAAAAATCTTTAGCTCTGGAACTGCTTATGTTACAACTTTGAAACTCGCTGTGCTTAGTGCTACTATGACCTAAAATTGCTATTCCTCAAGAGAAGTGCCTTGGTCACATGATGTAGCAGCCATCTTGCATTTTGCGAAAATATTCAAACATCTTCTTCTCTTAAACCGCTTAGTGCAATGACGCGCAATTTCGCACATATGCTCCTTGCAAGGACCTCTACCAAGTTTGTTCAAACTGCGATTTTTCAATAATCAACATGGCTGCTGTGAGACATTAACCTTTTTATCGCCATTTAATTGCGTAATTTTGTACTTTATACATTAGTTTTACAATATTTAACAATATTACAGTGTAATAGACACATGATTACACATAGTCATAACACTTAAAGACAATATTGCAGTTAAAATATGCATTGCGCAATCGCATTCGTGAAATAAAACATTTGCAAATTTTCATGAAACTTCTGCAAATTGTAGAGGTCTATAGTGAGCATTAGTATGTGCAGTTTGAAAGCCATACATTGCATAGCTTGGCGGACATTTTGTTTCGTATGCGCCATTTTTAAAAACTATAAAAATCTTCTTCTCTGAAACCGCTTATGGGACAGACTTGAAATTTTGTTTATAGAGTTATCTTATGACTAACATTCAGATTTGTTCAAGAGAAGTTGATACGTCATGTGGTTTGGCAGCCATTTTGAATTGTTCAAAATTGCTTAACGATATATTTAAATTAATAATAAAACAAAAACCGTTTTACAAAAATGCTTTATTTTTGCCATGTTTATTGACATCTATAGTGAGCACTATTGTGCATAATATGGAGGCTGTATATCTTCCGATCAGGCAGCCATTTTGGTTTACGCGAAAATTTCGAAAGTCTATTTTCTCTGCAACCGCTTATGTAAGAACTGTGAAATTTGCTGTACAGTCTTATATTGTTACCTAGATTCACAATTGCTCATTAGGAGAGCATCAGTCACATGATGCGGCAGCAATATCGGTTTTATGTTTATCGTAATTATTTGTAATTCAATACTTCCTCTTTTGAGTCAATTGCTCACAAAACACAAATTACTTATGCTAAACTCTTGAAATCAGGTATGCTGGTACAGCCTATTGCAATGCTACATATCATGCAATATTGAACTCATAGGTCATAAGGTTACGCAGCCATTTTGTTTTTTGCGACAAATTTCGAGAACTGCTTAATAATCTTTAGCTCTGGAACTGCTTATGTTGCAACTTTGAAACTTGCTGTGCTTAGTGATGCTATGACCTAAATTTTCCATTGCTCCACAGAAGTGATTTAGTCACATGATGTAGAAACCATCTTGCATTTTGCGAAAATCTTTAAACATCGTCTTCTCTTAAACCGCTTAGTGCAATAAAGCGCAATTTTGCACGTATGCTCGTTGCAAGGTCCTCTACCAACATTGTTAAACTTGCGATTTTTCCATAATCAACATGACTGCTGTGAGACATTAACCTTTCTATCGCCATTTAATTGCGTAATTTTGCACTTTATACATTAGTTTTACAATATTTAACAATATTACAGTGTAATAGACACATGATTACACATAGTCATAACCCTTAAAGACAATATTGCAGTTAAAATTCGCATTGCGCAGTCGCCTTCATGAAATAAAACATTTGCAAATTTTCATGAAACTTCTGCAAATTGTAGAGGTCTATAGTGAGCATTAGTATGTGCAATTTGAAAGCCATACATTGCATAGCTTGGCAGCTAGTTTGTTTCGTTGCGCCATTTTTAAAAACTATAAAAATCTTCTTCTCCGAAACCGCTTATGGGACAGACTTGAAATTTTGTTTATAGAGTTATCTTATGACTAACATTCAGATTTGTTCAAGAGAAGTTGATACGTCATGTGGTTTGACAGCCATTTTGAATTGTTCAAAATTGCTTAACGATATATTTAAATTCATAATAAAACAAAAAACTGTTTTACAAAAATGCTTTATTTTTGCCATGTTTATTGACATCTATAGTGAGCACTATTGTGCATAATATAGAGGCTGTATATCTTACGATCGGGCAGCCATCTTGGTTTACGCGAAAATTTCGAAAGTCTATTTTCTCTGCAATCGCTTATGTAAGAACTGTGAAATTTGCTGTACAGTCTTATATTGTGACCTAGAGTCACAGTTGTTCATGTTGAAGGAATTAGTCACAAGCTGTGGCAGCCATATTGGTTTACGCAAAAATTTTGAAACTGTGTTTTCTTTCCAACCGCTTATGTTAAAACTGTGAAATTTGCTGTATAACCATATATTGTCACCTAGAGTTAAATTTGTTCATGTTGAAAGTATAGGTCATATGGTGTGGCAGCCATTTTAAAAAACGCAAACATTTTGAAAATGTGTTTATTTTCCAAATGCTTATGTTAGAACTGTAAACAGTTGTTATATAGCTTTATTTTGTGACATAACTACTTATATGGCATTGCAAAAATAATGCGCTGGCCACCTCTATTGCTGCTTGCAGCTATATTCTATATTGTAATCTCCTTCATCTCTCTCAACGAAGTATAACGAAGAAGAAAAAAGAAAATTCTATTACAAATGGACAAGAACAGATTAAAACAGTTGAAATTTTCAAACACACTGATTTAAAACAAAAATCTACCTTTTTTCCCAGTCACGAAAAAGGAGGTTTTATACAAACTTTCGAACAATTAGTGAAACAAGATATTGATAATTTTGAAGTATCAAAAGAAAACTGCAAAAAAAGTATAAATTGGAATTTGACATTAAAAGAAAAAGACATTCTAAAAAGCTTGCAAAAAAGAGAGGACCTAGTTATAAAACAGGCGGATAAAGGGGGAGGAATTGTAGTAATGAGTAAAAATTATTATCTGGAAGAAGCAAATAGAATACTTGAGGACCAAAATACTTATAAAAGATTAAAGAATGACCCAGGGACAACTATTTCTCTCAAATTCAAGAATTGATTAAAAAAGCACACACTGTAGGATTATTGAATAATTCAGAATTAAATTTTATTTTAATAAAAAACTTCAGAACACCAATCTTTTATTTCATCCCTAAGATTCATAAAAATTTACATAACCCTCCTGGGCGTCCAATAATATCAGGCATCGATTCCATTACTTCAAATTTATCCCATTACATAGATCATTTTCTACAAAAATATGTCAAAAATTTACCATCTTACCTAGCAGATTCAACGCAATTTTTACATTTACTCAAATCAATAGAATGGAAAAAAGATTATCTTTTAGTGACCTGTGATGCCAGTTCATTATATACAAGTATACAGCACAAATTAGGGCTGGCAGTTATTGCATACTATTTACAATCTGATCCTGAAATGCAAAATATACAAGAAAAATTTCTACTAGAATGCATAGAATTTATACTTACTAAAAATTACTTTAAATTTAATGACAAATATTATTTACAGACACAAGGAACAGCTATGGGCACAAGATTCGCACCCAGTTACGCAAATTTATTCATGGGACATTTTGAGAAGGATTTCTTCGAAAATGGACCATGGGGTGCGAATCTTGTGCTCTATAAGCGTTACATAGATGATTTGTTTTTAATTTGGAAAGGGGATTCAGAGTTATTCGAATTATTCTTGGAAGATCTGAATGATAACGAATTTGGGCTGTTATTTACTTCTGAATATAGTATGAATAAAATACATTTTTTGGACATAGAAGTAGAGATTGTCAATAATGAAATCAAAACTAGAACGTATTTCAAGAAAGTAGACTCTAACAATTATGTGGACTCTAGGAGTTGCCATCATAATAAATGGAAAAACAATATACCCAAAGGTCAACTACTAAGAGGGAGAAAAAATTGTACTGATAATGAAGATTTTGACAGACAATCAGAAATTCTAATAAATAGATTTAAACAAAAAGGATATGAAGAGAATAAAATTGTAGAATTAGCTAAAACAGTAAAACTAGTGGATAGAGAGACCCTATTAAATAAACCAAATATAAAAAAGAGGAAACACTCCAAAATGGAGAACTAAATTTATGGACACATAAAAATGGAGAACAAAATTTAGAAATACCCATAATAGCTACATATTCAGAACAACATAAATCCTTTGAAAATATTGTTAAGAGACATTGGCCTTTACTATTAAAAGATCCAGTTATAGGACACACATTGGGGAGAAATCCAAAATTTATTTATAAAAAAGCAAAGAATTTCAAAAGCATACTGGCACCAAGTGAGTATAGAAAGAAAGAAATGACACTAACTAATATTAAGGACCTTGAGGGAAACCGAATTGAAGGTTTCTTTCCATGTAGACAATGCAAATCATGCAAATTTAGCAGCAAATTAAAAAATATAAAATCAGATAAGACGGGAAAAATATTGAAAATCAATGGGATATTAAGATGTTCAGACATGAATATAATATATTTAATACAATGCAGTTGTAATTTGAGGTATTTTGGACAAACTGGAAGGAAATTGAAAGATTGTATAAGAGAACATCTCCTTGCAATAGAGCATAAAAGAAAAGATACAAATCTTTACAGACATTTTTTGGAAGTTCATTCAGGCAAACTAGAGGATTTCAAATATTGGGGAATTAAAAAGATAGAACCTGATGGCAGACGAGGTAATATGGAAGAAAAACTTATTAGACAGGAAGCAGAATTGATTTATAGTTTTGGCACATTGGCTCCAAAGGGCCTAAATAGTGAATTGGATCTCAACTTCATTCTCAAATAGATAAATTGGCTTCAAAGGGCTCAAATAATAAATTAGATTTCAACTTCATTCTGAAATAAATAAATAAAAAAAAATATTCATCTCCTAAAATATCACAATACCATTAAATTTCATTTTCACATTTTTAAATTCCATAGACAGAATAGCAAGGGATTAAAAAAGAATTCACAATTATAAAATTTCATATAGGGGACAATGCTATTAATAGCATAGTAAGAGATGATGTATGTCCATATCTGTTAAATGCATTAGCTTAAAAAATGCTACTAAATATAATATTCCAGAATTTAAAACACTCTAGTTGTTAAGAAAGTGTAGGAATACTGATATTTGCCGAATACATTGGCATATAAAGATAAAAAATTATTGTGAAATAAAAGACATCATTATTTAAAAACACTCCAGCTGTTAAGAAAGTGTATGGATACTGTTCATTAAATAGACATATAATTTAAAGTCACTTTTGTACAACATTCAAACATATTAAACAAAAAATATACTTTATATTTTCCCCTTATATTTATATTACATAACAATTAGAGATATCATCTTATCATCCCTCTTTTAGTGACAAAAAATCAGTCTAAAAAACTTTTACATTAGAATAGATATTGTCTATTACACAAAATATAGAGATAAACAAATTTGGTGGATAGAGAAAAAAGAAAAATATATAATTAGTAGTTATCTTTCAAAAAAAGATCCAACGAAGAATGAATAAAATAATCCACTGGCGTATAATTTCGCATAGAAATTAAAGAACGGCAAAGTTAAGGTCTGAGAAACTTATTTAAACAAATGGATTCAATGTCACACTATTTTTAAGAAAGGGTAAAATATCGTTTTTCAAAATAATTAAAAATAATTGACACGTAAAATTTAGGCAATTGAAAATTATTTTTGCTCTGTCATTGTTATTATTTTTTATTATTTTTATATTTTGTTCCACTTTATTGCATTTAATATGTATTACACTGTATGATGAAACATTTATATAAGTTCAAAAGTATACAATCATAAATCTGTTCAAAAGTAAATGTATCTTTCAAAAATTGAGCAGCATAAAGAAATGAAGCAACAGGTGTGGTTGGGAGGAACCTAAGTATACTAATTGAACACAGAAATGAAGAAAGGGTTAATTTCACAGGTATAAAAGGATGGAGCGGTAGACAAGGAACCATCTTGATAAAGGCTATTCTTAGCTGAAACGCGTAGATCAAACTACTAAGCTCCCAGAACGAAAGACAAGGCAATTAGATCTCCCAGGACCATTATCAGTATTACACCAATACAATAGGTGCAAACTGAATTGGTAGGAGATAGCTAGATCCCACTCCCAGAACCAATTCTGAATATAAAGAGAAGCAGTAGGAGACGGGAATCAACTGACAATTTTCAAAAAGTGCGCGCACTCATCTTACTTCACAAGGATTGGATAAAGATTCGACACATCACAAACAGACTGTAAGCAGACCAGTCGGTCAAAGCAAAGAATGCAGCAAAGTAGCTTCTAAGAGTAAGTACACGAATATTATCAACAGCTCTGAAGCCGAAGAAACAACAGTGAGTATCTATTAAAGCCACAACATAACCACCACCTGGATTATAAAATAAAGTACATCTCGAATTAACTGCTCATCTAACGATACAATTAAACAGTTCGTAAGCATTGTACTCAAACACACTACGGTACAGATCTGGACATTTGACATTTAATATTCATTTCTCACACGCTGAAGGAAAAAGTCAAAATTTATGGACCAATGTAATATTTATAATCAACTGAAGAACATATATACTGAGATATTATTGAGCATTGTGTAATACATCAGAAGTGCTTGAAATTTACTCTATGCATGTTATACTTGGCTAGTAGTAGATAATTCCGAAATGCCTTAATCATTAGTATATACATATGTTTTTAAGCAAAGCTTTAAATTACTGAATATTTAAAAGCTGGGGACACCGGTGTCTATGTTTTAATAATTTTAGTAATTAGCGAGATATTTGCATGTCAATTCATTTTTATATTTTCCATTTTTAATTTTATATATAAAATAAAATTTAATTATTTCTATCTATGGTATTACACCCTTTATTTGGTAATTATAATTAGAGCGAACATTGGGTCCGTTAGCAAAATATTCTCTGATCTTTAGATTCCTATTCCTACCTAAGTTTATAATATAGAGCCAGCAAAGAACTCGCACACAAAAAGTTTTTGAATTAATTTTAATTTTCACCACTTTTAGTAGAGTCACATTCACAGTCAGCCTTTTGGGGCGCCCCTAACAACACACCACTTTCTATCCAATAGACTAAAGTAGCATTGCACCCACTTGCAAATTGATGATTAACCCCTCAGGCTTAAAAACGGATCAGAAAAACGATAAAACCGTTATAAACAGTCACAAGCAAACTGCCACAGCTCTACTGTGGCTCCTACCTGCCCTTAAAACGACTTTTGTAGGAACAAAAACCCTTTAAAGAGGTCCTATATGTCAGGGGACTCCTTCAGGAAAGCTGGATGTCTCAGACTGCAAAAACTACTGCGCAATTAGAGCGTGAAAATAGGCCCCTCCCACCATGCACTCAAAGTGAGAGGGCCTTAAATAACTACTCCTAGGAGAAATCTAGTCAGCCATGTGGAAAACTAGGCCCCAAATAAAGATTTATCACCCTCAGTAAAAAACCTCAGGCAGAACTCTTCTTCTAATTTCTGCCTGAGGCAAAAACAGTACAACGCCGGTACCGTTTAAAAATAACAAACTTTTGATTGAAGATAAACTACACTAAGTCACCACATATCTCTTGATACTTCCTTTCTTGTCGAGAGCTGCAAGAGAATGACTGGGAGTGGCAGTTAGGGGAGGAGCTATATAGACAGCTCTGCTGTGGGTGTCCTCTTGCAGCTTCCTGTTGGGAAGGAGAATATCCCACAAGTAATGGATGAATCCGTGGACTGGATACACCTTACAAGAGAAAGTTTATTTTTTAAATATTTACACTACTGTTACAACAAATATGAGTGGTGGCACTAGTTGGCAAGTGGGCCTGGCACACACGCTGGCAGGCAGGCAACTGCAATTAGATTACACTAGCAGACTGATGTTTCACAGTCAAAAAAGTTTTTTTTTTAAATATTTACACTACTGTTACAACAAATATGAGTGGTGGCACTAACTTTGCAAGTGGGCCTGGCACACATGCTGGCAGGCAGGCAACTGCAATTAGATTAGACTAGCAGACTGATGTTTCACAGTCAAAAAAGTTTTTTTTTTAAATATTTACACTACTCTTACAACAAATATGAGTGGTGGCACTAACTTGGCAAGTGGGCCTGGCACACACGCTGGCAGGCAGGCAACTGCAATTAGATTACACTAGCAGACGGATGTTTCACAGTCAAAAAAGTTTTTTTTTTAAATATTTACACTACTGTTACAACAAATATGAGTGGTGGCACTAACTTGGCAAGTGGGCCTGGCACACACGCTGGCAGGCAGGCAACTGCAATTAGATTACACTAGCAGACTGATGTTTCACAGTCAAAAAAGTTTTTTTTTTTAAATATTTACACTACTGTTACAACAAATATGATTGGTGGCACTAGTTGGCAAGTGGGCCTGGCACACACGCTGGCAGGCAGGCAACTGCAATTAGATTACACTAGCAGACTGATGTTTCACAGTCAAAAAAGTTTTTTTTTTAAATATTTACACTACTGTTACAACAAATATGAGTGGTGGCACTAACTTGGCAAGTGGGCCTGGCACACACGCTGGCAACTGCAATTAGATTACACTAGCAGACTGATGTTTCACAGTCAAAAATTTTTTTTTTTAAATATTTACACTACTGTTACAACAAATATGAGTGGTGGCACTAACTTGGATTGCACACCCCAGCGTGGGCCATGGCAACACACGCGTGGCAGGCAGGCAGGCAGGCAACTGCAATTAGATTATACTAGGCAGACTGATGTTTCACAGTCAAAAGTTTTTTTTTAAAATATTTTACACTTACTGTTATATCAAATATGAGTGCTGGCACTAACTTGGCAAGTTGGCCTGGCACACACGCTGGCAGGCAGGGCAACTGCAATTAGATTACACTAGCAGACTGATGTTTTCCACAGTCAAAAAAGTTTTTTTTTTTAAATATTTACACTACTGTTACAACAATATGAGTGGTGGCACTAACTTGGCAAGTGGGCCTGGCACACACGCTGGCAGGCAAGCAACTGCAATTAGATTACACTAGCAGACATGATGTTTCACAGTCAAAAAAGTTTTTTTAAAAAAATATTTACACTACTGTTACAACAAAAAAATTAGGGGTGGCACTAACTTGCAAGTGGGCCTGGCATACACGCTGGCAGGCAGGCAGGCAGGGCAACTGCAATTAGATTACACTAGCAGACTGATGTTTCACAGTCAAAAAAGTTTTTTTTTAAATATTTACTACTACTGTTACAAAACAAATATGAGTGGTGGCACTACTTGGCAAGTGGGCCTGGCACACCACACTGGCAGGCAACTGCAATTAGATTACACTAGCAGACTGATGTGTTCCACTGTCAAAAAAGTTTTTCTTTTACAAAATTTACACTACTGTTACAACCAGATATGAGTGGTGGCACTTAGCAAAGTGGGCCTGGCACACACGCTGGCCGGCAGGCAACTGCAATTAGATACACTAGGCAGACTGATGTTTCACAGTCAAAATTACACAGGCAAAAAAAAAGATGTTCTAGCCTAAAAAGGGCTTTTTGGGGTGCTGTCCCTTACAGCAGAGATCAGATGAGTCCTTCAGGACTATAGTGGACACTGAATACACTAGCCTAGCTATGAATTTCCCTATAAAATCAGCAGCAGCTACACTATCCCTCCTCTCAGTAAGAATGCAGGATCAGAATGAATCTAAAATGGCTGCTGTCCAGGAGCTGGGAGGGCCTGGGAGGGAGTGTCTGCTGCTGATTGGCTGAAATGTGTCTGCAGACTGTGAGATACAGGGTCAAAGTTTACTCAATGATGACGAATAGGAGGCGGATCGAACATCGCATATGTTTGCCCGCCACGGGGAACGCAAACAAGCTATGTTCGCCGGGAACTATTTGCCGGCGAACTATTCGCAACATCACTAGTCTTCACCCAACCGGGCCTAAGTCCTCAACAAAGCCGGGCGAAGTCTTCATCCAACTGGGCAGAAGAGGTCCTCCAGACTGGCAGAAGTCTTTATCCAGACGGCATCTTCTATCTTCATCCATCCGACGAGGAGCGGCTCCATCTTGAAGACATCCAACACGGAGCATCCATCCAGACCGACGACTACCCGACGAATGAATATTCCTTTAAATGACGTCATCCAAGATGGCGTCCCTTGAATTCCGATTGGCTGATAGAATTTTATCAGCCAATCGGAATTAAGGTAGGAAAAATCCTATTGGCTTATCAATCAGCCAATAGGATGACCTCGCATTCTATTGGCTGATTGGAAACAGCCATTAGAATGCGAGGGTCACAATCCCCTATTGGCTGATTGGATCAGCAATCAGATTGAACTTCAATCCGATTGGCTGATTGCATCAGCCAATAGGATTTTTCATACCGTTAATTCCGATGGGCTGATAGAATTCTATCAGCCATATCGAATTCAAGGGACGCCATCTTGATGACATCATTTAAAGGAACCGTCATTCGTCGGGGTAGTCGTCGGTCTGGATGGAGCTCTCACGCCGGATGTCTTCAAGATGGAGCCGCTCCTCGTTGGATGGATGAAAATAGAAGATGCCGTCTGGATGAAGACTTCTGCCCGTCTGGAGACCTCTTCTGCCGGTTGGATGAAGACTGTGCGCCGGCTTCGTTTAGAACTTAGGCCCGTTGGGTGAAGACGTCTCAAGGTAGGGTGATCGTCAAGGGGTTAATGTTAGGTTTTATTAAGGGGGGTTTGGGTGGGTTTTAGAGTAGAGCTGGTTGTGTTGGGTGGTGGGGTTTTAATGTTGGGGGGTATTGTAATTTTTTTTTACAGGTAAAAGAGCTGATTACTTTGGGGCAATGCCCCGCAAAAAGCCCTTTTAAGGGCTATTTGTAATTTAGTGTAGGTAGGGCTTTTTTTATTTTGGGGGGGATTTTTTATTTTGTTAGGGGAGATTAGATAGGTGTAATTAGTTTAAATTCTTGTAATAATTTTTTTATTTTCTGTAATTTAGTGTTTTTTTTTTGTACTTAATAGTTAATTTCATTTAATTGTATTTAATTTTATTTAATTGTATTTAATTTATTTAATTAATTATAATTATAGTGTAGTGTTAGGTGTAATTGTAAACTTAGGTTAGGTTTTATTTTACAGTTAAATTTGTCTTTATTTTTAGCTAGGTAGTTATTAAATAGTTAATAACTATTAAATAACTATTGTACCTAGTTAAAATAAATACAAACTTGCCAGTAAAATAAAAATAAATCCTAAGCTAGCTACAATGTAACTATTAGTTATATTGTAGCTAGCTTAGGGTTTATTTTATAGGTAAGTATTTAGTTTTAAATAGGAATTATTTAGTTAATTATAGGAATATTTATTTAGAGTTATTTAAATTATATTTAAGTTAGGGGGTGTTAGGTTTAGGGTTAGAGTTAGGTTTAGGGGTTAATATGTTTATTATAGTGGCGGCGGTGTAGGGGGGCAGATTAGGGGTTATTAAATATAATGTAGGCGGAGGTGGGCTCCGGGAGAGACGGTTTAGGGGTTAAAAGATTTATTAGAGTTGCGGCGGGGTCCGGGAGCAGCGGTTTAGGGGTTAATACATTTATTAGAGCTGCGGGGGGGCTCCGGGAGCGGCGGTATAGGGGGGTAAACAGTGTAGTATAGTATGGGTGTTTAGTGACAGTATAGCAAGAAAGCTGTGAAAAAGCCGAAGAGCAGCGAGATCGATGTCTGTTAGTTAACAACAGTCCGCTGCTCATCGCCCCGTACTTGGTGCGTGGCTTTTTGACAGCTTTTTTGATCATTTTGGAGAACGTACCTCAGGTCCCGCGGCGGCGATGTTAGGCGATCTTAGGCGAACACATTGGTGCCTTATTGAATGCAAGAAAGTCGTACGGCTTGATAAATAGAGGCCCAAGTCCGTGTGGGAGCTTGCTAGCTGAAAGGATGTCGCCTGAACTAGAATGTCGTCCATATAAGGCGCTACTGCAATGCCTTTTGATCGAAGCACCACCAACAGAGATCCCAGAACCTTTGTGAAGATTCTGTGGGCTGTGGCAAGACCGAAAAGAAGAGCCACAAACTGGAAGTGTTTGTTCAGAAAGGCAAACCTTAAGAACTTGTGATGATCCCTGTGAATGGGAACATGTAGATACGCGTCCTTTAAATCCACTGTTGTCATAAATTGACCCTCCTGGAGCATTGGGAAGAATGGAACGAACTGTTTCCATCTTGAAGGGACCGGTACCCTGAGAAACTTGGTTAAACTCTTGAGGTCTAAAGGTTCCCTCCTTTCTTGGCACCACAAACAGATTGGGAATAAAACCCAGACCCCCGTTCCTGACTTAGAACGGGAACAATCACTCCCCAGAGCGGAGAGGTCTCCTACACAGTGTAAGAACGCCTCTCTCTTTGTCCTGGTCTGCAGACAACCGTGAAAGAAGAAATCTGCCTCTGGGAGGAAAAACTTTGAACTTCTAGTTTTGTATCCCTGAGACACTATTTCTATTGCCCAGGGATCCTGGACATCCCAAACCCAGACCCAGTCATCCCAGACCCATCATTCCCAACCCAGTTCATTCCCAAAGTCCAGCCGTTGTGCAGGGAACACTCGATCCTTCTTCACACATGTGTGAAGAAGGATCGAGTGTTCCCTGCACAACGGCTGCTTCAAAGGATTCAGGCAGAAGTAAAAAAATATATGCTTCTTATAGATATCCAAGCTGTTCCTCCTGATCTGCATTCTCATCCGGATATCTGATCAGCTGATTGCGATGCATCACAAACAAACTTCCATGCTGCACTGAACTCTCCTGCCATTCAGTCAAGCTTCACTGAACATCTCTGCTTGTGAATCTCTGTGCATCTAAAAAAACTGTGTTTTTTTACCATACGGCCGTGAAGTTACAAGAAGTGTGCTGGTGTATAGCTGCTGCGAGAACGCTGCCTGTGAGAGAGCAAGCTGGGTTGGCTCAGATAACCAGATCGCATCCACAAGCAACACTGGTGTGTCTCAGCCAAAGTGTGAGTACCCTGGATTAGAGTGTGCTGCATGTGTGGGGTCTTTTGAGCTGTCGATACTACACAATGGTCGTCCCTTTCCATTTGTAATTATACAGATCATTTGATTCCACATCGGAGGAGAGGATCATTTTTGCAGCCATCTGGGAAACCGAATCCACCTGTTGGAATTTGTTGTGGACTCCTTGTGATCCATTAGACTATCTGTGATAAATTTGAACTAATTCACTATGCAATATTAATGAGGTGTCACTTTCCATCATTATTATTATTATTATTTTTTATATAATAATTCGATTGCACTTAGTTTATAGTATTTATCTATATTAAGTTATATTTTTATTGTTTTTTTATTTCACGGTGTCATAGACATACTAGCGCCCTCTTGTTGTTTTTCTACACATTTGTTTTTTCTTAGTTTGATACACATTTGCGCTCATGATAGTTTTGTGTTGAGAGGTGCTGCTGCTTTATAAATTAATATTTTAGGGATACTTCACTTGTTTAACATACATGTAATAAGTAGAAGGTTCAAACAATCACTGTTGATTAGGAGTAAAATAACCATATATTATCCCCACAGGGATATACATCACACCACATGGTGTTTGTATATTATTAATTTTGTAATAGGTAGGTTTTTAAATTATGCACTTTTTCTAACAGCGCCCTCTAGTGATTGTTTCACAAACTATCTTTGATTACCCTCTATGGCAGTGTGATTTTAACCTTTTTTTTGCTGGTGGCAACTACTTTTTTACATTAAAAAATCCTGTGGCACACCACCATCCCCAAAATTTTTTAAAAAAATCACACATTGTAGCCTAATACAGCATATATTATATATTATATATATATATATATATATATATATACACATAACACACAAAACACACACATACTGTATTATTGTGCTGTTATGCCATGCCTCCTACAAACTATCCCTGCAATGGGGAGTAAAAAACAAGCAAAGTTTAAAAAATATGTCACACTGTTGTCAGTCTGTGCGTGCTGCCGTGGCCACACCTGAGGATTCCTCTCACGGCACACAATGTGGCCACGGCACACTGGTTGAAAAACACTGCTCTATGGGAATAGTAGTTCTCTTAGCTAAGGTGAAACGGCTCCTTCTACCTTAGGAATAGTTTGGCACGACCTCTTTAACAGAATCGGCTAGTGGAAACATTTTCTTAGAAATAGGAGAGGGAGAAAAAGGAATACCCGGTCTCTCCCACTCCTTGGAAATAATCTCAGTAGCTCTTTTAGGCACTGTAAAACATCTGTGTAAGAAGGAACTTCAAAATATCTGACCAGCTTACTAGACTTTTGAGGGACAACCACCATTGTGGAGTCACTATCGTCCAAGGTGACCAAAACCTCCCTGAGTAACAGACGAAGGTGATCAAGTTTAAATCTGAAAGATACTACTTCTGAGTCCGTCAGAGGCAATAGGCTCTCTGAATCTGAAATTTCTCCTTCAGAAAGTACTGTAGTACCCTCCTCTTCAGGATGTTGGGATGAAGCTTCCGAAATTGCAACAATTGCGCACGAAGCCTCGCATAGTGAATGTCTGGCTTTCCTCTTATGTTTGCCCTGCAACATTGGAAAGGCAGCTAGAGCATCAGAAATAGTAGAAGACATGAGAGAAGCTATGTCTTGTAACGAAATCCCAGAAGGGACTATAGCTAAAGCGCAGGGCACTGCTTGTGAGGGCGGTATAATTTGGGACGTTTGGGGAGAAAGCTGCTGCATAAATTGGCCCTCTTGGACAACATCTGCCTTAGAGGTAACTGGCTCAGAAAATATCTTATCCCTATAAGGTCAAAGTCTTGTGCAATAGCATGAAGGACAGAAAGGGATTGGTGGTTCCACATTGGCGTCAAAGGAGCAGGTGACACTCTGCAAGTCCCCTTGATCCATGTTTGTTCACAATTTGTCAATTGATAAACAGAATTATAAAAAATATTGCAAATAATAGTACTAAAAAAACTTTTACTGTTTCTTTAAATTTAAAAACGGTTTTGTTTCTTTAATGCAGACTGTCAGATTAACAAAAGTCCTCTGCGCCTCAGCCTCTGCTGAAGTGCTCCTACCTGACTGAAGATCGCTAGATGACCTCTTCTAACGATCTGTTTTTTGAATGTCTCGTTTTGGACCCCGCAACGATAGTGAACAAGAAAGAAATAACCAAGTCCTGCCCTAAGCAACGCATGTCTGCTTTCAGCATGCGACTCCAGACCAGACCGGCTAACTCTTCCTAATGACGCACTATGATTATAACTGAAGCACTACAGTGGCGTGCAGAATCCGGAAGGGACCGCCCATCGTTGGGCGTAACCTATGCCACTCTCCACAGAGAATTCAATGACGGCCAGAAATCAGTAAAACCACCAGAGCCATTAATAGTTCAAGCTTAACTCCAGCCCAGTGCCCTTTAAAACTGCGGATGACACTGTAACACTGCCTCAATACCTTTTCTAATAAAAGACCTTAACGTCCCAGCATAAAGGGCTATATTCTTACAGAGTCTGTTATGTTCAGTTTGTGCAAATTTCTTTCTGTGCTCCTCATTCCCCAGAATCGTAAGGCAGCACTTACCCTGACTTCTGCCTAGCAGCAAGGCAGCTCTCAGGCTTGAGAGGTCCTCTCCCTCACATCGACCTGAGGAGAAAAAAATGCTGAGTCAATGATTACCTCAGACTGAAGGATTTAGGGCAGCAAGAAAACATGGGAGGTGCAGTGAGAATTATGTCCCACAAGTTCCCATTGCTCTAAAGCCACCACTGCTCTACTGAAGAGACTGATATGGACTACGGCTACACCCTAGGACAAAGCAGCACAATCTTGTACTACTTAAAAATAATAAACTCTTGATTGAAGAATCTATACTAACACCTCACTTTACCTCTTCCTATCACTAACGTAGGCAAAGAGAATGACTGGAGTGGGAGGGAGGGGAGGAGCTATTTAACAGCTCTGCTGTGGTGCTCTTTGCCTCCTCCTGCTGACCAGGAGGTGAATATCCCATTAGTAATGAAGATGATCCGTAGACTCATCGTGTCTTAAAAAAGAAATTGCGTCTGACGCAAGGATGGCATATGCCTCCTCGGCACTATTTTCTCTGTAAAAAATAAAAAATTAACACAAAATTTAAATTTACTAAATGGCTCTGAAAAGAGCCTTTGGGAGTCACAAAAAATTACTAAAAAAAAAAAGAACCCCTAAAAAAATGCAGAGAGCAAAAAAGTGCTTTTGTGCAAGAGCCAGTGATTTAAAGTGATCACTGGCAAGCTAGGGGTTAATAGCTCTGAAAAGTAAATTTTAAACTAATATATACTAAATCTCTCTCTCTCCAACAAAAACGCAAGTGAGGAGAGGAGGGAGATCCACACTGATCAGTAACAGTATTTACTAATATAACATGAAACAGACAAATGGGATAAATTATTATTATAAATTAAAATATAGAGCAAGCTCAGATTGGATGACCCAGCATGCCCCTATGATGAGGCAGGCTAGGGGACACCCCCAGAAGCCCCCATGATGCACTGGGCATCGCCATCTTTGATGCCACATGGGGAGGGGGGTTATAGGGGCTATTTTATTAAATAATACATTTTTTATTATATATTTTTTTAATATATATATATATATATATATGTGATTTTACTAAGTGGCCTCAACCCACCGAGGCACTTAGTACACTTACAGAACATCAGAAGCTGCCCAAATGGTTTCTGATGCTCTGCTGCCTGACTGCTGGGGCTCCACGTGGAGTCAAACTGGAAGTGATCAAAATGGAGCCCAGCAGGTCAGGAACAGTATTGCAAGATGCCTCACATCAAAGCATCACTGCAATACTGTTTGAGCGACTCCCGCGCCCAGATTACCCTCTCCCGGCATATGTTAAATATTATATGTTTGTAGGACGTTCCTGGCACGTCCTCGGTCGTTAATGGGTTTAAAAGAGCTGAATGCCCTTTTAAGGGCAATGCCCATACAAATGCCCTTGTCAGGGCAATGGGTAGCTTAGGTTTTTGTTAGAGTTAGGTTTGGGGGGATGGTTGGTTTTACTGTTTTGGGGGTCTTTGTATTTTTTCACAGGTAAAAGAGCTGATTTCTTAGGGGCAATGCCCTACAAAAGGCCCGTTTAAAGGGCTATTGGTAGGTTATTGTAGGCTAGTAGGTGTGTTTATTTTGGGGGGGGAGCTTTTTATTTTTATAGGGGCTATTAGATTAGGGTGTAATTGTTTTTATTTTGGATAATTTCGTTTGTTATTTTTTAGTAATTTAGTGGTTGTTATTGTTTGTAATTTGTTAGTATTTTTATTTTTTGTAATTTTATACTTTTTTTTAGTAGTGTAGGTTTTTTTTAATGCGTAATTTAGTTTATTTTAATTGGTAGTTATTTTAATTTTAGTATAATAGTTATGTTAGGTTAATTGTTTTTTTTTAATTTCACAGGTAAATTTTATTTATTTTAAGATAGGGATGTTTGTCATTTTATTTAAAGTTAGGGGGTTGTTAGGTTTAGGGGTTAATAGCTTAATTTATTTTTTTTGTGATGTGGGGGGCTGGCAGTTTAAGGGTTAATAGGTTTATTTAGTGGCGGGTGATGTGGGAGACCAGAGGTTTATTATTATTATTATTCTTTATTTATAAAGTGCCAACAGATTCTGCAGCGCTGTCCATGGGTAACAAAGATAAAAGGACAGTACAATATGAGACACCAGACAAAATTTAACAAACAAATACAGGGGGAATTGGGAGCCCTGTTCCCGTGGGAACTTACAATCTAAATGGGTAGGAGGGTGATAACTTTATTTAGTGGTGGCGATGTCGGGGAGCGGCGGTATAGGGGTTAATAGCATTATTATAGTGTCGGCGATGTTGTGGTGTGGGGGAATAGGGGTTAATAACTATTATAGTGGCGGCAATGTTGGGAGCGGCAGATTAGGGGTAAATACGTTTTAAATAGTGTTCGCAATGCGGGAGGGCAGCCGAATATGGGTTAATAGGTAGTTTATGGGTGTTAGTGTACTTTGTAACATTTTAGTTATGAGTTTTGTGTAACAGTTTTGTTGCACAAAACTCATAACTACTGGTCTCAGCTAGTGGAACGGATCGTGTCGGTATAGGCTGGAACGCAAGTATTTTAGCCTCACCGCACAACCTGTAATACCGGCGCTATGGAAAGCCCACGCAAAAACATAATTTTTTTGAGTGCGGGATTGACGTTGCGTTACAGGCTAAAATGCTTGCGGTATAGCTATACCGACAAGACTTGTAATGGCTGCGTTACTGTTTTTTACGCTGAAAATGGCCATTTTTCAGTGCGAACACAAAACTCGTAATCTAGGTGAAATGGTCTTTCTTCAAAAGGGTAACAAAAATTTTAAAAATGAAGCAAAGACTTCCTTGCTGCCTTCTAACTGCTAAAAGGCCACCACTACTCTTACTAAAGAGATGGACATGGACACAGCTAGACCCAATCCTTGCTTGCCAGGGAAAAGTACCATAAAAGGAATAAAAAAAACTTCGCACATCTCCCATTGACAGAGGTAAAGAGAATGACTGGGGATTATGGGTAAGGGAAGTTACACTTAACAGCTTTGCTGGGGTCTCTGTTGCCTCCTCCTGCTGGCCCAGGAGCTGAATATGCCACAGTAATTGGGAAAGACGTTGTGGGACTTCCCTATGCTTAGGTAAGAAAGACAGAGGAACAATGTTTCAAGCCTGCAATAGTACATAGTCGTGTACATGACTAAGAGGTCTATTGCAGGCTTGAAACGTTGTTCCTCTGTCTTTTGAACCCAAACCCATGAGAAACAGAATTTAGGCTTACCTGATAAATTTCTTTCTTTTGCGATGTACCGAGTCCACGGATTCATCCTAACTTGTGGATATTGTCCTTCCTGACAGGAAGTAGCAAAGAGAGCACCACAGAGCAGAGCTGTCTAGATGCTCCCCCCTTAACTCCACCCCCAAGTCATTCGACCGAAGGCCAAGGAAGAAAAGGAGAAACTATAAGGTGCAGAGGTGACTGAAGTTTACATAAAAAATACTATCTGTCTTGAATAGACAGGGCGGGGCGTGGACTCGGTACATCGCAAAAGAAAGTAATTTATCAGGTAAGCATAAATTCTGTTTTCTTTTGCAAGATGTACCGAGTCCACTGATTCATCCTAACTTGTGGGATACCAATACCCAAGCTTTAGGACACGGATGAAGGGAGGGACAAGACAGGAACCTAAACGGAAGGCACCACTGCTTGCAAAACCTTTCTCCCAAAAATAGCCTCCGAAGAAGCAAAAGTATCAAATTTGTAAAATTTGGAAAAGGTATGAAGCGAAGACCAAGTCTCAGCCTTACAAATCTTTTCAACAGAAGCATCATTTTTAAAAGCCCATGTGGAAGCCACCGCTCTAGTGGAGTGAGCTGTAATTCTTTCAGGAGGCTGCTGTCCAGCAGTCTCATAAGCCAAACGGATGATGCTTTTCAGCCAAAAGGAAAGAGAGGTAGCCGTAGCCTTTTGACCTCTACACGCTTTCCAAGCATAGAAAAAAAACAAAGAAGATGATTGGAGAAAATCTTTGGTTGCCTGCAAATAAAACTTCAAGGCACGAACCACGTCCAAGTTGTGCAACAGACGGTCCTTCTTAGAAGAAGGATTAGGACACAGAGAAGGAACAACAATTTCCTGATTGATATTCTTGTTAGAAACAACCTTAGGGAGAACCCAGGTTTGGTACGCAAAACCACCTTACAGCCTGGGAAAACAAGATAAGGCGAATCACATTGTAAAGCAGATAGTCAGAAACTCTTCGAGCTGAAGAGATAGCAACTAGAAACAGAACTTTACAAGATAGAAGCTTAATATCTATGTGAATGCATGGGTTCAAAACGGAACCCCTGAAGAACTTTAAGAACTAAATTGAGACTCCATGACGGAGGCAACAGGTTTAGAACACAGGCTTAATTCTTAACTAAAGCCTGACAAAAAGCCTGAACGTCTGGGACATCTGCCAGACGCTTGTGCACAGAATAGACAAAGCAGATATCTGTCCCTTTAAGGAACTAGCAGACAATCCTGTTCTCCAATCCTTCTTGGAGAAAAGACAAAATCCTAGAATCCTGATCTTACTCCATGAGTAGCCTTTGGATTCACACCAAAAAGATATTTACGCCATATCTTATGATAGCTCTTTCCTGGTGACAGGCTTTCGAGGTATCTATGGACCGACTCAGAGAAACCCCCGCTTTGATAAAATCAAGCGTTCAATCCCCAAGCAGTCAGTTTGCAGAGAAATTAGTTTTGGATGCTTGAATATACCTTGGAATCAAAGGGTCCCCGTCTCAGGTGCAGAGTCCATGGTGGCAGAGATGACATGTCCACCAGGTCTGCATACCAAGTCCTGCGTGGCCACGCAGGCGCTATCAAAATCACCGAAGCTCTCTCCTGTTTGATTCTGGCAATCAGACGCGGAAGCAGAGGGAATGGTGGAAACACATAAGCCAGGTTGAACGACCAGGGTACTGCTAGAGCATCTATCAGTACTGCCTGAGGATCCCTTGACCTGGATCCATAACGAGGAAGTTTGGCGTTCTGAAGAGACGCCATCAGATCCAATTCTGGTGTGCCCCATAGCTGAACCAGTTGAGCAAACACCTCCGGATGGAGCTCCCACTCCCCGGATGAAAAGTCTGACGACTTAGAAAATCTGCCTCCCAGTTCTCCACCCCTGGGATATAGATTGCTGATAGATGGCAAGAGTGAGTCTCTGCCCATCGGATTATCCTGGAAACTTCTATCATCGCCAAGGAACTCCTTGTTCCCCCCTGATGATTGATATAAGCTACAGTCTTGATGTTGTCCGACTGAAACCTGATGAATCCGGCCGAAGCCAGCTGAGGCCACACCTGAAGAGCACTGAATATCGCTCTTAATTCCAGAATATTTATTGGTAGGAGGGCCTCCTCCTGAGTCCACAAACCTGTGCTTTCAGGGAATTCCAGGCTGCAACCCAGCCCAGAAGACTGGCGTCCGTCGTCACAATAACCCACGCTGGCCTGCGGAAACACATTCCCCTGGACAGGTGATCCTGTGACAACCACCAAAGAAGAGAGTCTCTGGTCTCTTGATCCAGATTTATCTGAGGAGATAAATCTGCATAATCCCCATTCCACTGTTTGAGCATGCATAGTTGCAGTGGTCTGAGATGCAAGTGAGCAAACGGAACTATGTCCATTGCCGCTACCATAAGTCCGATTACCTCCATACACTGAGCCACTGAAGGCCGAGGAATGGAATGAAGATCTCGGCAGGTGGTTAAAATCTTTGATTTCCTGACCTCCGTCAGAAATATTTTCATGTCCACCGAATCTATCAGAGTTCCCAGGAATGGAACTCTTGTGAGAGGAATAAGAGAACTCTTTTTCACGTTTACCTTCCACCCATGAGATCTTAGAAAGGCCAACACTAAGTCCGTGTGAAACTTGGCCAGTTGGAAAGTCGACGCTTGAATTAAGATGTCGTCTAGATAAGGCGCCACTGCTATGCCCCTCGGCCTTAGGACCGCCAGAAGGGACCCTAGCACCTTTGTGAAGATTCTTGGCGCCATGGCCAACCCGAAGGGAAAAGCCACAAACTGATAATGTCTGTCCAGAAAGGCAAACCTGAGGAACTGGTGATGATCTTTGTGGATAGGAATGTGTAGATACGCATCCTTTAGATCCAGGGTAGTCATATATTGACCCTCCTGGATCATTGGTAAAATAGTCTGAATGGTCTCCATCTTGAAGGATGGAACTCTTAGGAATTTGTTTAGGATCTTGAGATCTAGAATTGGTCTGAAGGTTCCCTCTTTTTTGGGAACCACAAACAGATTGGAGTAGAAACCTTGCCCCTGTTCTGTTTTCGGAACTGGGCAGATCACTCCCATGGTAAAAAGGTCTTCTACACAGAGTAAGAATGCCTCTCTTTTTGTCTGGTTTACAGACAATTGAGAAAGATGGAACCTCCCCCTTGGAGGAGAATCTTTGAAATCTAGGATATACCCCTGGGTTACAATTTCTACGGCCCAGGAGTCCTGAACGTCTCTTGCCCAGGCCTGAGCAAAGAGAGAAAGTCTGCCCCTACTTGATCCGGTACCGGATCGGGGGCTACCCCTTCATGCTGTATTGGTGGCAGCAGCAGGCTTTTTGGCCTGTTTACCCTTGTTCCAAGCCTGGTTAGGTCTCCAGGTTGGCTTGGATTGAGCAAAGTTCCCCTCTTGCTTTGCAGCAGGGGAAGAGGAAGCGGGACCACCCTTGAAGTTTCAAAAGGAACGAAAATTATTTTATTTGACTTATCTTGAGGGAGGGCATGACCCTTCCCTCCAGTGATGTCTGAAATTATCTCTTTCAGTGCAGGCCCGAATAGGGTCTTACCTTTGAAAGGGATGGTCAAAAGCTTAGATTTAGATGATACATCAGTTGACCAGGAGTTAAGCCATAACGCTCTTCGCGCTAAAATGGCAAAACCTGAATTCTTTGCCGCTAACTTAGCAAGATGAAAAGCAGCGTCTGTAATAAAAGAATTAGCCAACTTAAGGGCCTTAATTCTGTCCAAAATATCATCTAGTGGGGTCTCCATCTGAAGAGCCTCTTCTAGAGCCTCAAACCAAAAAGCAGCTGCGGTTGTTACCGAAACAATGCACGCTATAGGTTGAAGAAGAAAACCCTGATGAACAAAAATTTTCTTTAGGAGACCCTCTAACTTTTTATCCATAGGATCAATGAAAGCACAACTGTCTTCAAAAGGTATAGTTGTACGCTTAGCCAGAGTAGAAATAGCTCCCTCCACCATAGGGACCGTCTGCCATGAGTCCTTTATGGTGTCAGAAATGGGGAACATTTTCTTAAAAACAGGAGGGGGAGCGAACGGAATACCTGGTCTATCCCACTCCTTAGTAACAAAGTCCGAAATCCTCTTAGGGACCGGAAAAACATCAGTGTAAACAGGAACCTCTAAATATTTGTCCATTTTACACAATTTCTCTGGAACGACAATAGGGTCACAATCATCCAGAGTAGCTAAAACCTCCCTGAGCAATAAACGGAGGTGCTCTAGCCTAAATTTAAATGCCGTCATATCTGAATCTGTCTGAGGGAACATCTTTCCTGAATCAGAAATCTCTCCCTCAGACAGCAAATCCCTCATCCCTACCTCAGAACATTGTGAGGGAATATCGGATACGGCTACTAAAGCGTCAGAAGGCTCAGCATTTGTTCTTAACCCAGAGCTACTGCGCTTCCCTTGCAACCCTGGCAGTTTAGATAAAACCTCTGTGAGGGTAGTATTCATAACTGAAGCCATATCTTGCAAGGTGAAAGAATTAGACGCACTAGAAGTACTTGGCGTCGCTTGTGCGGGCGTAACTGGTTGTGACACTTGGGGAGAACTAGATGGCGAAACCTGATTTACTTCTGTCTGCGAATCATTTAATGCCAAATTCTTATAAGTCAAAATAGGCTCTTTGCAATTTATAGACATATCAGTACAATTGGGACACATTCTTAGAGGGGGTTCCACAATGGCTTCTAAACAAATTGAACACTGAGTTTCCTCAGTGTCAGACATGTTTAACAGGCTAGTAATGAAGCAAGCAAGCTTGGAAAACACTTTATTTAATGAAAAAAACACAATTTGCAAAAACGGTACTGCACCTTTAAGAGAAAAAAAGGCATACACAAACTGCAAAACAGGTTAAAATTGCTTCAAAAATTCTGAAATTTTAACAGTGTACAAACTAAGCTTTAGAAGGATTGCACCACAAGTAAAAAAGCAATAGACCCCCAAATGAAAAAAAACGGATTGATAATTGTCTAAAACCGGTTAAAAACCCCTAAAGCACCTTGCCACAGCTCTGCTGTGGCCCTACCTGACCGTAGGAAGCGTTAATATGGGGTTTAAAGCTTCAATTAGTCCCTCAGAAGACTATCAGGACCTCAGGAGAAGTTGCTTGCTGCTTGTAAATGTAGGCCCCGTCGACCTCACTCGATGTTGCTGGGGCCTACACAAAACTAACAAACCCTGCCTGAAAGCCATGTGGGTTATAAACAACCCCAAAGAACCCTCAAGCAAATGTCCCATAAAACAGAAAACGTTACTCCCAGACACAAAAACGTTTGTCCCAAATTCACATAACAAACTGAGTGCCCACAAAAAATTAACCCTTTATGCAAGCTAGTAAAAATCTCGGATAACACTAGGATTACTGCTTCCCCTTCCCCTAATGGGGACACTGTCAGCCTTTCTGAGTTAACACAGTCTCTGCAGAAAATATGACTGAACATACCTCATTGATGTAAGAATCAGAAGAATGCACAAGCACCAAGGTAATCCCCACCTGTGGGTATGCAACAAACTGTTTGCAGGTGTGCTAGCTATTAGACCTGCACCATGGTCCAAAGTATACAGTTCAAAGGAGTGATATAGCCGCACCACCAACTGTATTTAAAACATTATTGCTTTATTGTTCCAATTAAAACAGACAACGTTTCGGACCCATGTCCTTAAAACATTAAAATCAAACCTTAAATAGGCTGAAGCTCCGCCTACCACACCTGATTTCACCTGTGTTAACCTTTAGTTATCCTTTCCTGAACTCAATGCCATCTAGTGGCCAATTTCTGAATTTTTCAAAATACATTCAAGGTGACCTTCAACAAAGAATATATAAAGAAGTTAGTCAAATAAATTTCTCTATATCTTTACATTTTTAACATCAAGTTCTTGAACAAAAGACATTTTGTTGTTAGGTGTATAGTTATTAATCTTAACTGGCATATACACAAATTTTCAAAATACATTCAAGGTGACCTTCATAGAACTCTCTCAAAGGGACTTTCATTTTGTCCAGTCCAACAGAGACTTAATAGTTTTGCACTAAAAAATGATTTACAGCGTTTTTTTAGATCCCTTAAATTGAAATGTCATTTTTCAGAGGTAAATGTGGATAATTCAGATTGGGCTGTCTGTAAGGACAATGTATGTAATAGGTTTGGGTTAAAATCACTGGGTTTGCACAATAAAAGTAATTTCATGCCACAAACAGTGAACTCAGGTATTAACACCTACATACAATTAGTGGAACATGACATTGAAAATCTATGCAGAAACATAGAAAATAATTATTCCAAGCATTTATATGGAATTGATAACTTTAATAGGGAAGATAGGAGTTATCTTAAGAGCCTGAGAGAGAATACCAAACTCATCTTTAAAGAGGCTGACAAGGGTGGTGCCTTGGTAATTCTGGAGAAGGATTACTATATACAGGAAATTATGGATCAATTGGCAGATGGGGAACTTTATCAATTGTTGTCAATGAATCCAGTTTACAAAATAAAGAAGGAGCTGGCAGTGTGTGTAACAAGAGCTCAAAAAATTGGGGTGATTGACAACAAAACAGTGAAATTTTATTTGGATACAGAGGACATTATACCTGTCCTATATACACTCCCTTAAGTCCATACAAATTTGGAAAGACCTCCAAGCCGCCCAATAGTGGCAGGGGTGGGCTCTACACTATCTAAAGCATCCATATATCTAGATAGAGTCCTTAGACCCTATATATACTCCACCTCCTATATTAAAGATACAGGGGATTTTATTAACAAAGTACAAAATGTAACTCTAGATAACAACAAGGGTATACTATTTAGTCTTGATGTAACAAGCCTTTACACCTCAATCACCCATGAGGCAGGCATGGGTGCAGTAAATAGGTGTTTAACACAAGATATAAATATAAGCAAGGAACAGCAAACTTTTGTTTTGGATCTTTTGAACATTATATTAAGATGTAATTTCTTCCTATTTCAGGATAATTTCTATCTGCAATTACAGGGCACTGCCATGGGTTCCAATGTCGCCCCAACCTATGCAAATATATACATGAACACATTTGAAGAGTATTTTGTCTACAGTCATCAGTTGTTTCACCTGGTGGCGGTATATAGATGATATCTTTGGCATTTGGTTGGGCGACATTGGAACCCTGGAACAATTTGTTAATGATCTGAATTGTGCTACACAGCATATAAAATTTAAATTGACTGTTAGTGAGGAGAGAATTGATTTTCTTGATACCTCTATTTATAAAGAAGAGGGTTTGCTAGCTGTGGATCTTTACAAAAAGCAAACAGACTATAACAATTTGTTGCACTTTAGTAGTGCACACCCTCCTGCACTGTTGAAGAGTTTACCCAGGAGCCAATTCATGCGTGTGAGACGGATTGTCTCTGATGAAAATCTAGTAAAAGAAAGGCTATCAGAAATGGGTAAACACTTCAAACAGAGAGGATATCCGACAGATTTAATTCAGCAGGGAATTAGGGATGCATTACAGACCCCTAGGACCGATTTACTCAGAGAGGATAAGAAGTAATAAAAACAATACAAAAATGATCTTTGTTAATGAATACTCCCCTTGGAGCAATCAAATACAGAAAACATTGGCATATTTTACAGATCTCAAATCCACATGTAAAAGAGTTTTCTAGGCCCCCCATGACTGCATTTAGAAGGGGTAAAAACCTTAAAGACACATTAGTTAAAGCTGATGTGGGCCCAAAGAGAAATCTAAATCAGGGGCACATTGGGGATAAGAACTTGGGAGGTTTTCCATGTCCCAACTGCCAGAATTGCAATAATGTTATCAAAGGCCCAACCTTTACTCACCCCTCTACAGGTAAAAAATATAGGTTGAAGGATTACTATACCTGTAATTCTAAGTTCGTGATATACCTAATTAAGTGTCCATGTGGTCTGGGGTACGTTGGCGAGACCACCCAGAAGGTACGGGAGCGCATTAACCAACATAAAAGCAATATCAGGACAGGTAAATTAGATGCTCCTGTGTCCAACCATTTTATTATGGCTGGACATCAAATTAATCAGCTCAGATTCCAGGTACTTGAACATGGTGGGAATAGAACAAAGATGTTAAAGTACAGGGAATTGTACTGGATTCATGAGTTAGGGACTATGACCCCCAATGGAATGAACAGGGAAATGGATTGGAGTATATGCCAGTGAATATTAATATCTATACACTTAACAACAAAATGTCTTTTGTTCAAGGACTGGATGTTAAAAATGCAAAGATACAAAGAAATTTATTTGACTAACTTCTCTATATATCCTTTGTTGAAGATCACCTTGAATGTATTTTGAAAATTTGAGTATATGCCAGTTAAGATTAATAACTATACACCTAACAACGAAATGCTTTTTGTTCAAGAACTTGATGTTAAAAATGCAAAGATATAGAGAAATTTATTTGACTAACTTCTTTATATATCCTTTGTTGAAGGTCACCTTGAATGTATTTTGAGAAATTCATAAATTAGCCACTAGATGGCATTGAGTTCAGGAAAGGATAACTAAAGGTTAACACAGGTGAAATCAGGTGTCTTTTGTTCAAGGATTGGATGTTAAAAATGCAAAGATACAAAGAAATGTATGTGACTAACTTCTCTATATATCCTTTGTTGTAGGTCATTTTGAATGTATTTTGAAAATTTGAGTATATGCCAGTTAATATTAATAACTATACACCTAACAACAAAATGTCTTTTGTTCAAGAACTTGATGTTAAAAATGCAAAGATATAGAGAAATGTATTTGACTAACTTCTTTATATATCCTTTGTTGAAGGTCACCTCGAATGTATTTTGAAAATTTGAGTATATGCCAGTTAAAATTAATAACTATACACCTAACAACAAAATGTCTTTTGTTCAAGAACTTGATGTTAAAAATGTAAAGATATAGAGAAATTTATTTGACTAACTTCTTTATATATTCTTTGTTGAAGGTCACCTTGAATGTATTTTGAAAAATTCAGAAATTGGCCACTAGATGGCATTGAGTTCAGGAAAGGATAACTAAAGGTTAACACAGGTGAAATCAGGTGTGGTAGGTGGAGCTTCAGCCTATTTAAGGTTTGATTTTAATGTTTTATGTTACTCATTGATGTAAGAAACCGCTCCTCACACTGAAGTTTTCCTGTACTCCTCAGCTTCTGTGGGAACAGCAGTGGACCTTAGTTACAAATGCTAAGATCATCATCCTCCAGGCAGAAATCTTCATCTATGTCCTGCCTGAGAGTAAATAGTACAACACCGGTACCATTTAAAATAACAAACTCTTGATTGAAGATAAAATAAAACTAACAGTTTAACACCTCTTCTCTTTACCCTTCCTGCTTAGAGCCAGCAAAGAGAATGACTGGGGGGTGGAGTTAAGGGGGGAGCTATATAGACAGCTCTGCTGTGGTGCTCTCTTTGCTACTTCCTGTCAGGAAGGACAATATCCCACAAGTTAGGATGAATCCGTGGACTCGGTACATCTTGCAAAATAAATAAAGGTTTTTGTAAAAAGATCCTGCTGGTGGCTGGAGTATCTCTGGATATACCTTGTAGAATGACAAACTGTCTACAGCTGTCAATGGCACTGAAGAAGAGGCACTAAAATACTTAGGGGTAGATTTATCAAATGTCGGACGAACATGATCCGTTGTAGCGATCATGTTCGCTCGACATCGCTAAATGCCAACAGCATACGCTGTCAGCATTTATCAATGCACAAACAGTTCTGGTGAAATGGTTGTGCAATGCCGCCCCCTGCACATTCACGGCCAATCGTCCGCTAGCAAAGGGTGTCAATAAACCCCATCGTATCCGATCGGGCTGATTACTGTCCGCCGCCTCAGCCTCTTATGACCGCTGCTCTCAACTTCCGCTTCAGGTCGGACCTGAAGTGGAGTGGATTGGAAGCAGCGTGATAAATCGACCCCATGATCTGGAGTCCTGGACATAGCACCTTAATGATACATGGCGACAAAAACATAATTTATGTAAGAACTTACCTGATAAATTCATTTCTTTCATATTAGCAAGAGTCCATGAGCTAGTGACGTATGGGATATACATTCCTACCAGGAGGGGCAAAGTTTCCCAAACCTTAAAATGCCTATAAATACACCCCTCACCACACCCACAAATCAGTTTAACGCATAGCCAAGAAGTGGGGTGATAAGAAAAAAGTGCGAAGCATAAATATAAGGAATTGGAATAATTGTGCTTTATACAAAAAAATCATAACCACCACAAAAAAAGGGTGGGCCTCATGGACTCTTGCTAATATGAAAGAAATGAATTTATCAGGTAAGTTCTTACATAAATTATGTTTTCTTTCATGTAATTAGAAAGAGTCCATGAGCTAGTGACGTATGGGATAATGACTACCCAAGATGTGGATCTTTCCACGCAAGAGTCACTAGAGAGGGAGGGATAAAATAAAGACAGCCAATTCCTGCTGAAAATAATCCACACCCAAAATAAAGTTTAATGAAAACATAAGCAGAAGATTCAAACTGAAACCGCTGCCTGAAGTACTTTTCTACCAAAAAACTGCTTCAGAAGAAGAAAACACATCAAAATGGTAGAATTTAGTAAAAGTATGCAAAGAGGACCAAGTTGCTGCTTTGCAAATCTGATCAACCGAAGCTTCATTCCTAAACGCCCAGGAAGTAGAAACTGACCTAGTAGAATGAGCTGTAATCCTTTGAGACGGGGTTTTACCCGACTCGACATAAGCATGATGAAATAAAGATTTCAACCAAGATGCCAAAGAAATGGCAGAAGCTTTCTGGCCTTTTCTAGAACCGGAAAAGATAACAAATAGACTAGAAGTCTTTCGGAAAGACTTAGAGCTTTGAAATATTATGTTGAAGCTACTAACAACATCCAAAGAATGCAACGATTTCTCCTTAGAATTCTTAGGATTAGGACATAATGAAGGAACCACAATTTCTCTACTAATGTTGTTGGAATTCACAACCTTAGGTAAAAACTCAAAAGAAGTTCGCAACACCGCCTTATCCTGATGAAAAATCAGAAAAGGAGACTCACAAGAAAGAGCAGATAATTCAGAGACTCTTCTGGCAGAAGAGATCGCCAAAAGGAACAAAACTTTCCAAGAAAGTAATTTAATGTCCAATGAATGCATGGGTTCAAAAGGAGGAGCTTGAAGAGCCCCCAGAACCAAATTCAAACTCCAAGGAGGAGAAATTGACTTAATGACAGGTTTTATACGAACCAAAGCTTGTACAAAACAACGAATATCAGGAAGATTAGCAAGCTTTCTGTGAAAAAGAACAGAAAGAGCAGAGATTTGTCCTTACAAGGAACTTGCGGACAAACCTTTATCTAAACCATCTTGAAGAAACTGTAAAATTCTCGGAATTCTAAAAGAATGCCAGGAAAAATGATGAGAAAGACACCAAGAAATATAAGTCTTCCAGACTCTATAATATATCTCCCTAGATACAGATTTACGAGCCTGTAACATAGTATTAATCACAGAGTCAGAGAAACCTCTTTGACCAAGAATCAAGCGTTCAATCTCCATACCTTTAAATTTAAGGATTTGAGATCCTGATGGAAAAAAGGACCTTGCGACAGAAGGTCTGGTCTTAACGGAAGAGTCCACGGTTGGCAAGAGGCCATCCGGACAAGATCTGCATACCAAAACCTGTGAGGCCATGCTGGAGCTACCAGCAGGACAAACGCGCATTCCTTCAGAATCTTGGAGATTACACTTGGAAGAAGAACTAGAGGCGGAAAGATATAGGCAGGATGATACTTCCAAGGAAGTGATCATGCATCCACTGCCTCCGCCTGAGGATCCCGGGATCTGGACAGATACCTGGGAAGTTTCTTGTTTAGATGAGAAGCCATCAGATCTATTTATGGAAGTTCCCACATTTGAACAATCTGAAGAAATACCTCTGGGTGAAGAGACCATTCGCCCGGATGCAACGTTTGGCGACTGAGATAATCCGCTTTCCAATTGTCTATACCTGGGATATGAACCGCAGAGATTAGACAGGAGCTGGATTCCGCCCAAACCAGAATTTGAGATACTTCTTTCATAGCCAGAGTACTGTGAGTCCCTCCTTGATGATTGATGTATGCCACAGTTGTGACATTGTCTGTCTGAAAACAAATGAACGATTCTCTCTTCAGAAGAGGCCAAGACTGAAGAGCTCTGAAAATTGCACAGAGTTCCAAAATATTGATCGGTAATCTCACCTCCTGAGATTCCCAAACTCCTTGTGCCATCAGAGATCCCCATACAGCTCCCCAACCTGTAAGACTTGCATCTGTTGAAATTACAGTCCAGGTCGGAAGAACAAAAGAAGCCCCCTGAATTAAACGATGGTGATCTGTCCACCACGTCAGAGAGTGACGTACAAACGATTTTAAAATATTGATTGAGATATCTTTGTGTAATCCCAGCACTATTGGTTCAGCATACAGAGCTGGAAAGGTCGCATGTGAAAATGAGCAAAGGAGATCGCGTCCGATGCAGCAGACATAAGACCTAAAATTTCCATGCATAAGGCAACCAAAGGGAATGATTGTGACTGAAGGTTTTGACAAGCTGATATCAATGTTAGACGTCTCTTGTCCGAAAAAGACAGAGTCATGGACACCGAATCTATTTGGAAACCTAAAGAGGTTACCCTTGTCTGAGGAATCAATGAACTGATTGGTAAATTGATCCTTCAACCATGATCTTGAAGAAACAACACAAGTCGATTCGTATGAGATTCTGCTAAATGTGAAGACTGAGCAAGTACCAAGATATCGTCCAAATAAGGAAATACCAATACCCTGTTCTCTGAAATACAGACAGAAGGGCACCGAGAACCTTTGTAAAAATTCTTGGAGCTGATGCTAGGCCAAACGGTAGAGCCACAAACTGGTAATGCTTGTCTAGAAAAGAGAATCTCAGAAACTAAAAGTGATCTGGATGAATCGGAATATGCAGATATGCATCCTGTAAATCTATTGTAGACATATAATGCCCTTGCTGAACAAAAGGCAGGATAGTCCTTACAGTTACCATCTTGAATGTTGGTATCCATACATAACGATTCAATATTGACAGATCCGGAACTGGTCTGAAGGATTTGACCTTCTTTGGTACAATAAAGAGATTAAATAAAAACCCCAGCCCCATGTTCCAGAACTGGAACTGGCATAATTACTCCAGCCAACTCTAGATCTGAAACACATTTCAGAAATGCTTGAGCCTTTGCTGGGTTTACTGGGACACTGGAAAGAAAAAAATCTCTTTGCAGGAGGCCTTAACTTGAAGCCAATTCTGTACCCTTCTGAAACAATGTTCTGAAAAACAGAGATTGTGAACGGAATTGATCCAAATTTCTTTGAAAAAAACATAATCTGCCCCGTACCAGCTGAGCTGGAATGAGGGCCGCACCTTCATGTGGACCTAGGAGCTGGCTTGGGTTTCTATAAGGCTTGGATATATTCCAAACTGGAGAAGGTTACCAAACTGATACCGCTCCTGAGGATGAAGGATCAGGCTTTTGTTCCTTGTTGTGATGAAAGGAACGAAAACGATTATTAGACCTAAATTCATCTTTAGATTTTTTATCCTGTGGTAAAAAAGTTCCCTTCCCTCCAGTAACAGTTGAGATAAAAGAATCCAACTGATAATCGAATAATTTATTACCCTGGAAAGAAAGGGATAGCAAAGATGACTTAGAAGACATATCAGCATTCCAAGTTTTAAGCCATAAAGCTCTTCTAGCTAAAATAGCTAGAGACATATACCTGACATCAACTCTAATGATATCAAAGATGGCATCACAAATAAAATAATTAGCATGTTATAGAAATGCAAATGATAATTATGATCTGTTATTTGTTGCGCTAAAGCTTCTAACCAAAAAAGTTGAAGCTGCAGTAACATCCGCTAAGGATATAGCAGGTCTAAGACGATTACCTGAACACAAGTAAGCTTTTCTTAGAAAGGATTCAATTTTCCTATCTAAAGGATCTGTTAGCAGGAGTAGAGACAGCCCCATCAATCTTAGTGATTTTGTCCCAAAACTCTAATCTGTCAGATGGCACAGGATATAATTGCTTAAAACGTTTTTAGAAGGAGTAAATGAATTACCCAAAATATTCCATTCCCTGGAAATTACTTCAGAAATAGCACCAGGGACAGGAAACACTTCTGGAATAACTACAGGAGATTTAGAAACCTTATTTAAACGTTTAGATTTAGTATCAAGAGGACCAGAATCCTCAATTTCTAATGCAATTAATACTTCTTTAAGTAAAGAACAAATAATTCCATCTTGAACAAATACGAAGATTTATCAGCATCAACCTCTAAGACAGAAACCTCTGAACCAGAAGAACCATTATCAGTATCAGAATGATGATGTTCATTTTAAAAATTCATCTGAAAAAAGAGAAGTTTTAAAAGACTTTTATGTATACTAGAAGGAGAAATAACAGACATTGCCTTCTTAATGGATTTAGAAACAAAATCTCTTATGTTATCAGGAACACTCTGAAAATTAGATGTTGACGGAACAGCAACAGGTAATGTAACAGTACTAAAGGAAATATTATCTGCATTAACAAGTTTGACATGACATTCATTACAAACAACAGCTGGAGGAACAGATACCAAAAGTTTATATCAGATACACTTAGCTTTGGTAGCTCCCGCACCGGGCAGCGATTTTCCTGAAGTATCTTCTGACTCAGTTGCAACGTGGAACATCTTGCAATATGTAATAGAAAAAAACAACATATAAAGCAAAATAGATAAAATTCCTTAAATGACAGTTTCAGGAATGGGAAAAAAATGCCAGTAAACAAGCTTCTAGCAACCAGAAGCAATAAATAATGAGACTTAAATAATGTGGAGACAAAAGTGACGCCCATATTTTTATAGCGCCAAATAAGACGCCCACATTATTTGGCGCCTAAATGCTTTTGGCGCCAAAAATGACGCCACATCCGGAACGCCGACACTTTTGACGCAAAAAAACGTCAAAAATGACGCAACTTCCGGCGACACGTATGACGCCGGAAACAGAAAAAAAATTTTTTGCGCCAAAAAAGTCCGCGCCAAGAATGACGCAATAAAATGAAGCATTTTCAGCCCCCGCGAGCCTAACAGCCCACAGAAAAAAAGTCAAAATTTTTTAAGGTAAGAAAAAATGATTGATTCAAATGCATTATCCCAAATATGAAACTGACTGTCTGAAATAAGGAATGTTGAACATCCTGAGTCAAGGCAAATAAATGTTTGAATACATATATTTAGAACTTTATAAAAAAGTGCCCAACCATAGCTTAGAGTGTCACAGAAAATAAGACTTACTTACCCCAGGACACTCATCTACATGTAGTAGAAAGCCAAACCAGTACTGAAACGAGAATCAGCAGAGGTAATGGTATATATAAGAGTATATCGTCGATCTGAAAAGGGAGGTAAGAGATGAATCTCTACGACCGATAACAGAGAACCTATGAAATAGACCCCGTAGAAGGAGATCATTGAATTCAAACAAGCAATACTCTCCTCACATCCCTCTGACATTCACTGCACGCTGAGAGGAAAACCGGGCTCCAACCTGCTGCGGAGCGCATATCAACGTAGAATCTAGCACAAACTTACTTCACCACCTCCATCGGAGGCAAAGTTTGTAAAACTGAATTGTGGGTGTGGTGAGGGGTGTATTTATAGGCATTTTAAGGTTTGGGAAACTTTGCCCCTCCTGGAAGGAATGTATATCCCATACGTCACTAGCTCATGGACTCTTGCTAATTACATGAAAGAAATGAAACCTAATAAAAACACAAAGCCCAGATAAAATCTATTAGCTCCAGATTGAGATGATCAGTGAAAGTTACAGGTAAGTAAACACTACCTTTCCTATTATCTGAATATAGACGTCTTGACTAGAAGGCTATCAGATGCATCCCTCCTGGGTGACATATACGGCTGCACAGAAACAAGGGACGCTTTCAGCATATTATATGGGTGTGTGAGGTGGAACATACAACAAGATACAGTATAAAAATAAAATCACTTTTATTGCCTATGACAAAGAGGCACATCATGTATCTGTGAGCACCAATCTGGTGTTGGTTATGTGAGGGTCCTCAGTTCACTCTCATGGCCCAAACATGTAACTGCGTAGCACCTCCTGGCAGCACCGGAAGTCCTGTTTAAGCAAATCAAGGAATCAAAAACAGTCTTTTGTGCAGAACAATGAGTCCCATAGCGTTCTAATGCCTTGTTTAAATACAGTTCTTATTAGAAATATTCTGGGAGGTGTGGAGCCTCAGTGCCCCTCACTTGAGCTGCTCTGCAGAGGAAGGTTCTGTAACGCAGATTTACTGATGGTGCCGTAAGCCTGTGTGTAGCTGTGCAGAGAGGCCTTAGGGTCACCCGCCGCTCCTACGTTGGCCATACCCTGAAACACCTTCTTGCTGAACTTATGAGCAGAGGACGTATCGCGGGCGTGGGGAGCAGGAGTGCGTTGGTTCTGAAAACACAAATAAAATATTATATATAAACCAAATAAATATATCACAGAGAGGTGTGAGTTCTGTAATCCTTTCTGTATACAAATTACAGAATAAACTCAATCTAATTTAAGAAATTATCAGCACCATCAATGCCTCAGTTTATCCACAAAGAAAACAACAACAAAAAGTTGACAGTGAAATATTTAATAACTAAGCCCCCCCACCAGGTATAACAAAAGAAAGGAAAACCTGCTGAACCTAAAGGTAAATTGTTAGCAGTTTTTTATAATCACTTGGGTAGTCTCACAATATCTCATATGATTCAGATATAGGGGTATAGTTATTATAGTGCGATGTAGCGTATCCTGTCTGCTGCATACACTATCAGCATTTATCATTGCACCAGCAGTTCTTGTGACCCCCTGCAGATTCGCGGCCAATCAACCCGATCGTATTTGATCGGGTTGATTTCTGTCCGCTGCCTCAGAGGAGGTGGACAAGTTATGGAGCAGTGGTCTTTAGACGAAGCTTGATAAATTGACCCCATAAAATTAATTGGCAAATAATGACGTTAAAGCAGTTTTATTCGACCTTATTTTATATTAATTGTCTATTTGCTCTGAAGACACTCAGGGTCTGATTATCTGATTATCATTAAAGTGATCCAGCATTTCTGTATGTGATGGTGAGACAAGAGCAGTACAATATAGCACTCAAAGCATGCCCTGTAACCCCCCAGTAAGGCCTGCAGCCAGTCTAACCAGCCCAAGCATGCCCTGTAACCCCCCCCCCCCAGTAAGGCCTGCAGCCAATCTGCCCAGCCCAAGCATGCCCTGTAACCCCCCCAGTAAGGCCTGCAGCCAGTCTAACCAGCCCAAGCATGCCCTGTAACCCCCCCCCCCCAGTAAGGCCTGCAGCCAGTCTACCCTGCCCAAGCATGCCCCGAAACCCCCCAATAAGGTCTGCAGCCAGTCTACCCAGCCCAAGTGTGCCCTGTAAGCCCCCCAGTAAGGCCTGCAGCCAGTCTACCCAGTCCAAGCATGCCCTGTAACCCCCCAGTAAGGCCTGCAGCCAGTCTACCCAGCCCAAGCATGCCCTGCAACCCCCCCCAGTAAGGCCTGCAGCCAGTCTACCCAGCCCATGCATGCCCTGTAACCCCCCAGTAAGGCCTGCAGCCAGTCCACCCAGCTCAAGCGTGCCCCATAACCCCCAGTAAGGCCTGCAGCCAGTCTACCCAGCCCAAGCGTGCCCTGTAACCCCCCCCAGTAAGGCCTGCAGCCAGTCTACCCAGCCCAAGCCTGCCCTGTCACCCTCAGTAAGGCCTGCAGCCAGTCTACCCAGCCCAAGCATGCCCTGTAACCCCCAGTAAGGCCTGCAGCCAGTCCACCCAGCTTAAGCGTGCCCTGTAACCCCCCAGAAAGGCCTACAGCAAATCCACCCAGCTCAAGCCTGCCCCGTAACCCCCCAGTAAGGCCTGTAGCCAGTCTACCCGGCCCAAGCGTGCCCCGAAACCCCCCAGTAAGGTCTGCAGCCAGTCTACCCAGCCCAAGCATGCCCGGTAACCCCCCCAGTAAGGCCTGCAGCCAGTCTACCCAGCCCAAGCCTGCCCTGTCACCCTTAGTAAGGCCTGCAGCCAGTCTACCCAGCCCAAGCATGCCCTGTAACCCCTCAGTAAGGCATGCAGCCAGTCCACCCAGCCCAAGCATGACCCGTAACCCCCCAGTAAGGCCTGCAGCCAGTTTACCCATCCCAAGCATGCCCTGCAACCCCCCCAGTAAGGCCTGCAGCCAGTCCACCCAGGTCAAGCGTGCCCCGTAACCCCCCAGTAAGGCCTGCAGCCAGTCCACCCAGGTCAAGCGTGCCCCGTAACCCCCCAGTAAAGCCTGCAGCCAGTCTACTCAGCCCAAGCATGCCCGAAACCCCACAGAAAGGCCTGCAGTCAGTCTAACCAGCCCAAGCGTGCCCTGTAACCCCCCCAGTAAGGTCTGCAGCCAGTCTACCCAGCCCAAGTGTGCCCTGTAACCCCCCCCCAGTAAGGCCTGCAGCCAATCTACCCAGCCCATGCATGCCCCGTAACCCCCCAATAAGGCCTGCAGCCAGTCTAACCAGCCCAAGTATGCCCTGTAACCCCCCCAGTAAGGCCTGCAGTCAGTCCACCCAGCCCAAGCATGCCCCGTAACCCCCCAGTAAGGCCTGCAGCCAGTCTACCCAGCCCAAGCATGCCCTGCAACCCCCCCAGTAAGGTCTGTATCCAGTCTACCCAGCCCAAGCATGCCCTGTAACCCCTCAGAAAGGCCTGCAGCCAGTCTACCCAGCCCAAGCATGCCCTGTAACCCCCCAGAAAGGCCTGCAGCCAGTCTACACAGCCCAAGCATGCCCTGCAACCCCCCCCCAGTAAGGCCTGCAGCCAGTCTACCCAGCCCATGCATGCCCTGTAACCCACCAGTAAGGCTTGCAGCCAGTCCACCCAGCTCAAGCGTGCCCCATAACCCCCAGTAAGGCCTGCAGCCAGTCTACCCAGCCCAAGCGTGCCCTGTAACCCCCCCAGTAAGGCCTGCAGCCAGTCTACCCAGCCCAAGCCTGCCCTGTCACCCTCAGTAAGGCCTGCAGCCAGTCTACCCAGCCCAAGCATGCCCTGTAACCCCCCAGAAAGGCCTGAAGCCAGTCTACCCAGCCCAAGCATGCCCTGTAACCCCCCAGAAAGGCCTGCAGCCAGTCTACCCAGCCCAAGTATGCCCTGTAACCCCCCCAGTAAGGCCTGCAGTCAGTCCACCCAGCCCAAGCATGCCCCGTAACCCCCCAGTAAGGCCTGCAGCCAGTCTACCCAGCCCAAGCATGCCCTGCAACCCCCCCAGTAAGGTCTGTATCCAGTCTACCCAGCCCAAGCATGCCCTGTAACCCCCCAGAAAGGCCTGCAGCCAGTCTACCCAGCCCAAGCATGCCCTGTAACCCCCCAGAAAGGCCTGCAGCCAGTCTACCCAGCCCAAGCATGCCCTGTAACCCCCCCCAGTAAGGCCTGCAGCCAGTCCACCCAGCTCAAGCGTGCCTCGAAACCCCCCAGTAAGGTCTGCAGCCAGTCTACCCAGCCCAAGTGTGCCCTGTAACCCCCCCAGTAAGGCCTGCAGCCAGTCTACCCACCCAAGCCTGCCCTGTCACCCTCAGTAAGGCCTGCAGCCAGTCTACCCAGCTTAAGTGTGCCCTGTAACCCCCCAGTAAGGCCTGCAGCCAGTCTACCCAGCCCAAGCCTGTCCTGTCACCCTCAGTAAGGCCTGCAGCCAGTCTACCCAGCCCAAGCATGCCCTGTAACCCCCAGTAAGGCCTGCGGCCAGTCCACCCAGCTTAAGCGTGCCCTGTAACCCCCCAGTAAGGCCTGCAGCCAATCCAACCAGCTCAAGCCTGCCCCGTAACCCCCCAGTAAGGCCTGTAGCCAGTCTACTCAGCCCAAGCATGCCCGAAACCCCCCAGTAAGGCCTGTAGCCAGTCTACCCAGCCCAAGCGTGCCCCAAAACCCCCCAGTAAGGTCTGCAGCCAGTCTTTCCAGCCAAAGCATGCCCTGTAACCCCCCCAGTAAGGCCTGCAGCCAGTCTACCCAGCCCAAGCCTGCCCTGTCACCCTTAGTAAGGCCTGCAGCCAGTCTACCCAGTCCAAGCATGCCCTGTAACCCCCCAGTAAGGCCTGCAGCCAGTCTACCCAGCCCATGCCTGCCCTGTCACCCTTAGTAAGGCCTGCAGCCAGTCTACCCATCCCAAGCATGCCCTGCAACCCCCCCAGTAAGGCCTGCAGCCAGTCCATCCAGCTCAAGCGTGCCCCGTAACCCCCCAGTAAGGCCTGCAGCTAGTCTACCCAGCCCAAGCCTGCCCTGTCACCCTTAGTAAGGCCTGCAGCCAGTCTACCCAGTCCAAGCATGCCCTGTAACCCCCCAGTAAGGCCTGCAGCCAGTCTACCCATCCCAAGCATGCCCTGCAACCCCCCCAGTAAGGCCTGCAGCCAGTCCATACAGCTCAAGCGTGCCCCGTAACCCCCCAGTAAGGCCTGCAGCCAGTCTACTCAGCCCAAGCATGCCCGAAACCCCCCAGTAAGGCCTGCAGCCAGTCTAACCAGCCCAAGCGTGCCCTCTAACCCCCCAGTAAGGTCTGCAGCAAGTCTACCCAGCCCATGCATGCCCCGTAACCCCACAGAAAGGCCTGCAGCCAGTCTAACCAGCCCAAGCGTGCCCCGTAACCCCCCAGTAAGGCCTTCAGCAAGTCTACCCAGCCCATGCATGCCCCGTAACCCCACAGAAAGGCCTGCAGCCAGTCTAACCAGCCCAAGCGTGCCCCGTAACCCCCCAGTAAGGCCTGCAGCCAGTCTACCCAGCCCAAGCATGCCCCGAAACCCCCCAGAAAGGCCTGCAGCCAGTCTAACCAGCCCAAGCTTGCCCTCTAACCCCCCAGTAAGGTCTGCAGCCAGTCTACCCAGCCCAAGCATGCACCGTAAACCCCCAATAAGGCCTGCAGCCAGTCTAACCAGCCCAAGCATGCCCTGTAACCCCCCCAGTAAGGCCTGCAGTCAGTCCACCCAGCCCAAGCATGCCCCGTAACCCCCCAGTAAGGCCTGCAGCCAGTCTACCCAGCCCAAGCATGCCCTGCAAACCCCCCAGTAAGGTCTGCATCCAGTCTACCCAGCCCAAGCATGCCCTGTAACCCCCCAGAAAGGCCTGCAGCCAGTCCACCCAGCTCAAGAGTGCCCCGTAACACCCCAGTAAGGCCTGCAGCCAGTCCACCCAGCTCAAGCGTGCCTCGAAACCCCCCAGTAAGGTCTGCAGCCAGTCTACCCAGCCCAAGTGTGCCCTGTAACCCCCCCCCAGTAAGGCCTGCAGCCAGTCTACCCACCCAAGCCTGCCCTGTCACCCTCAGTAAGGCCTGCAGCCAGTCCACCCAGCTCAAGCGTGCCCCATAACCCCCCAGTAAGGCCTGTAGCCAGTCTACTCAGCCCAAGCATGCCCCTCAACCCCCCAGTAAGGCCTGCAGCCAATCTACCCAGCCCATGCATGCCCCGTAACCCCCCAGTAAGGCTTTCAGCTTAATGACAAAAATTGTTAGAAATCATTATTCTCTAATCCCCTTACGGTTTTTATGAATCAATATAATAATCTTATTAACCATGCTAAATTGGAAGGTTGTATTACAGAAAAAGAATGGACATTTCTAACTGTCAAACATGCTTAAATCAGATCCATAGCATTAACTTTACCCTCATATGTGAGGGATCCTATGGTTGTACTAAATTAGAGGGTATAACTAATGAAGAAGACACTCTGTTAATTACATGTGATGTTGAATCTTTGTATACCTCCATCAGGCATGACAAAGCCTGTGAAGCCGTGAAATTCTTCCTTAAAACGGAAGCACAAAAGATACAAGATAGAAACGGTTTTATTGTTAAACTTCTTGACTTTGTCCTAAAACACAATTTCTTTGTTTTCAATGATAGATTCTTTCTACAAACCGAGGAGGAGACAACCATGGGCACCTACATTACATCTATTTAGGGATGGTATTCAGATAATGTGATAATAGATGAACTGTTAATTCTATGGAGAGGTAATGAACAACATTTTAAGGAATTTTTAGACATTCTGAATTCTAATGATCTAAATTTGAAATGGACTCAATCAGTCTAAAAGAAGTCGAATTGCTTGATATTAAACTAACAAAAGACAGTACAGGATGAATTAAATCCGACCTTTACAGGAAACCACGGCTACTAATTCTATACTTGAATTTAGCAGTTGCACTAAAAGGGCCATACCGGTCGGGGAATTCCTGAGACTGAGGAGGAACTGCTCTGATTTCCACACATTTTTCTTATGATCTAAAGAACTAAGAACCAGACTAAAAACTAGAGGTTGCACGTGTAAGGTCATTAAAAAAGCGTTCCATAGGGCATTACATACGAACAGAGAAAATCTACTAGTAACCAAAAACTTAAATTATGCTTACCTGATCATTTTATTTTCTTCTTAAACGGGAAGAGTCCACAGCTGCATTCATTACTTTTGGGAATTCAGAACCTGGCCATCAGGAGGAGGCAAAGACACCCCAGCCAAAGGCTTAAATACCTCCCCCACTTCCTCATAACCCCAGTCATTCTGCCGAGGGAACAAGGAACAGTAGGAGAAATATCAGGGTGAAAAAAAGGTGCCAGAAGAAGAAACTAAATTACAGCCGCCTCATCGATAAATGCGGGTGGGGAGCTGTGGACTCCCGTCAGAAGAAAAGAAAATTATCAGGTAAGCATAATTTAAGTTTTTCTTCTTAAACGGGAAGAGTCCACAGCTGCATTCATTACTTTTGGGAAAACAATACCCAAGTTATAGAGGACACTGAATGCAAACAAAGGGCGGCCCCTTCGAAGGGCACCACAGCCTGAAATTACCCATAAAAAAACTGAAAACAAAAGTAACTGCCCATCAGTCAAACAACCGGCATGCCGTGCTGGAGACCACTCAAAATCCTTAGATTTCACTGAGCACAATGCCTCAGAGGAGCCAAGTCCCATAGGCTCCCAAATCGCACACACTTACCCAAAAGCACCTCCACCTACCCCCAAAGGGGAGAACGGAGTACCCTAAAGGAGATCCAAAGGACCGTCAGAATAGGGTAAGAAACCTGAAGACAAAGCGAAACGAAGGTTGTTACAGGACAACCACCCAGAGAAAAGAACTCTCTATAAGTCCATCTCCCAAGAGACACTCCCAACCCATGAGAGAGTGATCGCGAGGAAGAACAAAATCCATCCTCAGATCCTCTGACACAACACCATATAACTTATGGTGCTCTGAGGAAGCCACAAGCTTCCCACTGAACCCTAGCCTAGTAGACACAACCGCTAAAACTAGCCACATATAGGTAGGAAAATCATACCAGAGCTGAAGGAAACACGGAGCCCACCAACATGAAGGAAAAACCAACTGTCCCAGCAGAAAAAGAGTGCTCTCTGTGAAACACAGAACCACAACTGACAGAACTTGCGAGTTCCAGCTCCAGGGCAGCAAAGCTGACCCTAAGTCATCATGGGACCCCATCCCACAGAGAGTGCCGAATTATCGACGGAAACTCCCGACCAGAAAAATCCGGACCCCAGAAGACATGCAACACCAGCAGCAATGCAACCAGCGGAGGAAGGAACACCCGTGACAACAGGGTCAACAAAAGGTACACGGTCAGACCCAAGAGAGCAGACAGATCCCCAACTTCCCATCCAAGAAATGGACCCAACCCAAAAAAGGGCTGGTAATGTCCACCTCAAGAGAGAGCAGAGGTCCTAAGAGGAAACTAACCTATTGGAGACCACTCTGACCAATTACTAGCAGCTGGCATGCTACCACAAATCTATGACAGAAATATAAAGCTTGTGAGCACACATTCCAAGTGCAAGTAGCGGCAGCTGGTTTCAAACTGCAAACCTTCCGCTAGATAGAAAGCGAAGCTAACCATCAGGCTACTACAGCTGGCTCTATGTGCTCGGGTTACTAAACCCATACATAGTTCCCGTTTCTAAGAAGGGACACTCCCAAAAGGGAAGATAGGGAACAGAGCTACCACAATACCCTAGTACCAGCCAACCCCCCTGACATCCCCCACACAAGGAGGGAAGAAAGAATCCTCGAACGAGAGGATAAGGGCACACAGGGTCTCCATTGAAACTGTATACTTCCAAATCCTCCAGAAAGGACAAAAGCCAAGGAGACCACTTCCCCAGCTGTAGGCAAGGCAAAGAGACCAAATAAAATAGTAAAACAATACCAATGAGTAATAACCCAATTGTCATTACTACCAGCTCAGTTGAGACAAACAACCTCGAGCCCACCTTAAGGTCCACCTGAAAGGTAGCAAACTAACCCTCAGGCAGATACCAAATCTCTTATGACAGATAAAAACCAACTACCCGAAGAAACAAGCGGATGTTCTAAACCCTAAAGTTTGAAACTGAACCGCCCAGGACCGAGTGCAGTGACCCGAACCCCAAAATTTCAGACAAGAGACATGGCCCTAAGCCAGACCCCCCAAAACCCGGGACACGCCGTATGTCCTGAGGAACCACCAAGTTGCCTCATACGGAGAAGGGCACTCTAGGTAGTGCATTTCACACCTTAATGTCCTTGAACATTGGACGCTCGCAAGAGACTCAGACCAAAATCCTAGAAAGACATCTAGACAGGACTCTGAGATAGCAATCCGCACCCATAGGTGGATCAGAACCCTGGACCCTCCGCTTGCAACCCCAGAAACCAAGAGCCCCTAGAGGTACGAGTGCAACACTCCAAGTCCAGGGACAGGACTCCATATAATGCAGAACATACCACAATAGCTGGATTCAACACACAACCTTAACCATGTGGGCAACTAGGCGAACAACTATGCTACCCTGGGAAGCGTTACAAGCCCCTAGATGGAGAGCTAAAGATCCTCACAGGAGCAGCCTCCCGGAAATCCCTGCACCAGTAACATGGGCAACCCACAAATCCTGCTGAGAAGCGGACCAGAGGCGGTTGTCAGGGAGAAAAGGGGAGTAACCCAACCCCTGCACTCCATCTTATGAGAGCATGCAACATACTGAAAAAAAGGCAAGATGGACATACCCGAACTTCCGGCATCAGATGACCAGACCACTCAAGAAGGGAAAAACCAGTCCCAGCAACCTCGAGGGGTACCTGCGACTAGGCCACAAGAGAAACAGACACCCAGAATATATCAAGATTGAAAAGAAAATCGTCATCCAAACTGGTACCCCAACTGTCCAGCGGTCATCCAGACCTCCAAATCCCTTGGGAATGGAGAACTTCGGTTCCGAGGCCAAAACCTCCAGAACCCACGAGGAGTCATAGATGGATCCCTGCATAAGGAACGGTAGAGGACCTATGCAATCCCTCCGCCACTCCGTTTATCGAGGATGAGGAGCAAGTTGATGTATAGGAAACGAAAAAAAACCCTTAAGTAATGGAAAAATAAACAAAAAACAAACACTCCAACAAGTAAACGACTCAACACCCAACAGGATAACCAGCACACCGGCACCACGTGGGTGACATGAACCCTAAGGAACAGCAGCAGCGCCCGACCAGTACCTGCCTGGTACAAGGAACACCTGACTGTCCAAGGTCCAAGAAAAATCGAAGTCCCAAAGGGATCCAAAACCTAAACTATAATCATAACTAAGTTCTGATATAGAAAACGCGCAGCTTCCAATGAAGTGCGCACGCAATCAAAAAATAGCAAGTATCAGTTCCAGAGAAGAAAAGTTCCCAAACTGGAAAATTATATCAGACATGAGCTTCCTAAAACAAATCAAATATATCCTAACCGGATAAAATAAAATGAAGGCAGGTGAACGCCCAAGGAAAACGGCACGCCAACCGGACCAGCCGATTAGAGGCCCAAGCTCAGAACTGGAACAGATACTTAAAGAAAACGTCTAATCCAGTTTGCCATCCAGCACAGATGACAGAGGATCCCTCGTCCCAGTAGGACTGGAATCCTCCAGCACTGCCAAAACATGCCTTAATAAAACACGAAGACGTGAGAGTCTATAATGGAAGGCAAAATGTTCTCCCGCTGGGTCAATGGGCGACCCCAGCCCCAAGGGTGGGGTCCCTGAAGCCTCAGAGGCCATCTCTTCCCCAGAAGGTCTAACTGACTTAGGCGATCCCACGCCCGACGAACCCCGGTTAACAGAACACGGACAATATCTTAAAAATACCTCTCTAGGAAGATATATATGTGCCAGCGCCATAGATATGGCCATACGGAACCGTGCTGTAACCTCTGGAGGAAACAAGCCGCCTTCCGGAGAAGAAGTAACGGCCATAGGGACACCCGCTTGTGAAGCAAAAGAAAGTTCTGGGGCACGCCCTCACGGGACATGAAATCCCCAGGGGCGGATAGCTGTAAGGGTTAAGGCTGCCTGACTGTTCCTTTAAGCTCCTGTCTATATAAAGCACCTCCTACCTATACACATTGCTGCTTAATTGAGTTACCTCCCTGTTACAGCCTGTGGACGCTACTCACATATTTGACTACTAGCTGGCTCCTGCTACTGAATACTATTTCAACTTGAGTCTCTAACAAAGATCAGACAAGCCGTAACTAACCTTTTTGTTTTTCCTTGCCCTGGGTAAACTTCAGGTTGCGCTCCTCTGCCTTTGCCATCAGCTGTCTCTGTGCGGTACACACAGCCGCATACGTCATCAGACACAGCCGACAGCACCTCTCCCTGCCTGTCAGTTCCAGCGTTGCCACGCTCCTGCAGCTATGCATCCAGCAATTCTACTTGGGACCTCAGGGCTACACTCAGTAGCAACCAGAACTTTTCTTCAACAACTACAGGTCAGATTATTTTGTGTAGTGAAAACATCCTTATTAACTACTCCATACTATTCCTTGGCAAACACTAAAGTACTAGGGAATCCTGGGAAATCTTTCTCTGGATTACTTAGCCTACAGCAAAACCTTTTCTCCTTCTAAGGAACCTTGTCATTATATTTAAAGACATAATAGTTCCTGTAAATCATTACAATAGCTCAACGCACTCTAAATTCCCTGATTCGGGGGAAGAGAGTACTCTAGAATGGCAATCAGAACATAACTGTTGGGCATGGATAACCCTGGCCATTTCATACTCTTCGCAAGATGTATACTCCGAATTAGAGATATCCGTCTCCAAAAAATCAGAAACCGCCATAACTTGGAGATTGTACTTATGGACAAACACTAACGGCACCGTACACCTCCAATGGCTGGAGCACTCACCACCTCCTGTGAACCAGACAACTAGCGGACAGAATCTCTCCGTCGTCACTTGGTCAATTTGCGGAAATGGAATACAACGTGACCACACCCAGTCCCAAGGACCGTGCAAAATTATGAAATAAGGCCGTTATGTCCGAATAGCCATGAGCCCAAGTATCACTACACAATAGCAAACAAAATCACATAGCAAACATGATTAAAGTCCCCCCTGTTCAATAACCCCCCTCAGGAGATATTATGTATGTATTGGTACTTGTAAAGCGCGTCTAATCACCCGTAAGGGATTAAAGACACTGCTCATTTAATAGACCTCGGAAGGATAAAAGGCTGAATGGACTTCGCCGGAAATTGAACCTGCAACCCTAAGGTTGCTACAGAGCTTAGCCACAGTGATTTAGCATGCTGAGCTATCTGTCCAGCTTTAATAAAAGAAAAGTTTAAGCTAATACCAAAATACCATCCAAATAGGGAAGACAATATCCTACTGTCTGAAGACAGAAGAAGGGCACCAAGAACCTTTGAAAAGATTCAGAAAGCTGTCACTAAACCAAATGGAAAAGCAACAAATTGGTAAAGCTTAAAAAGAAATTTCAGAAACCACAAGTGGTCTGAATGAAAGAAAATATGAGGATAAATATCCTGAAAAATGGAGTGGACATGAAATGACCTTAATAAAAAGACATAAAAGTCCTTAAAAGTTGAGACTCAACAAAACAATATAAAAGTCTTCAGATCCAAGAATGGACTGAATAAACCTTTCTTCTTAGGGACAAAGAATAGAATTGAATAGAAACCCAAAACCTGTTCCTGCAAAAAGAACTGGCATAATCGCTCCTAAAAAAAATCCACAGAGTGTACTGAGAAAGAAAGATTCTTCCCATAGGAGGTCTCATTCTAAAAATCTATTCAAACCCTAAGAATAATATAGAATTTGGACTGAGTTCATCCAAAAACAATTTAATCTGCCCCCCACCTGAAGGACTGGTTTGAGAACTGCACCTTCATGCAGTCTAATAACTAGTAATTATATAGCGTTTTTCTCCCAGGATACATAAAAACGCTTCTTCAGTGCTTACACTCGGAATTAACCAAATTGGCAGCTGAAAAAAACAGTAGTTATTATTACCCAAATAAATGGTACACAAAAAATTGACCTCTAAGGCCAAAGGGCTGTATTAACCCTGCCGGGAAATGAATCTGTGACCCTTGGATCTAGAACAAGCGTTTGTAGACAGGAGATTCACCAACTGATCTACATCACCGGCTAAAAGTAGGGCAGAAAAAACTCTAAACCTCCAGAAATAGTGGAGATAATAAAAATCAAACAAATTATTATCCTAACAAGAGAGAGATAATAAAATATATTTGAAATCATAATAATAGATAAAGTAAACATAATTAAATGAATACATCTAAAGTAAATAAACAGTTATTTACTTGAGAATCTGAAACTGCTTATGCTAACTGTTCAACAAAGGATGAGAGAACAGTAATGTCAGCCACAGATAAAGCTGAGCTAAAAATATAAACAGTACGTGAATATGCTCTACTAAGGTTATATTCAAATTCTAAAGAATCCTGAAAACAAGTACCAATTTCCATAGAAATAGTAGTGCAGTCCCAAGAGGGAATAAGGATAACCATTCTCTAGAATATAATACAGATAGTAAAATGAATAGGAAAAAAACCTCAAAAGCAAAAATGTTAAAAACATAATTTATGTAAGAACTTACCTGATAAATTCATTTCTTTCATATTAGCAAGAGTCCATGAGCTAGTGATGTATGGGATATACATTCCTACCAGGAGGGGCAAAGTTTCCCAAACCTCAAAATGCCTATAAATACACCCCTCACCACACCCACAAATCAGTTTAACGCATAGCCAAGAAGTGGGGTGACAAGAAAAAAGTGCGAAAGCATAAAAAATAAGGAATTGGAATAATTGTGCTTTATACGAAAAAATCATAACCACCACAAAAAAGGGTGGGCCTCATGGACTCTTGCTAATATGAAAGAAATGAATTTATCAGGTAAGTTCTTACATAAATTATGTTTTCTTTCATGTAATTAGCAAGAGTCCATGAGCTAGTGACGTATGGGATAATGACTACCCAAGATGTGGAACTTCCACGCAAGAGTCACTAGAGAGGGAGGGATAAAATAAAAACAGCCAATTCGGCTGAAAATAATCCACACCCAAAACAAAGTTTAAATCTTATAATGAAAAAAACTGAAATTATAAGCAGAAGAATCAAACTGAAACAGCTGCCTGAAGTACTTTTCTACCAAAAACTGCTTCAGAAGAAGAAAACACATCAAAATGGTAGAATTTAGTAAAAGTATGCAAAGAAGACCAAGTGGCTGCTTTGCAAATCTGATCAACCGAAGCTTCATTCCTAAACGCCCAGGAAGTAGAAACTGACCTAGTAGAATGAGCTGTAATCCTTTGAGGCAGAGTTTTACCCGACTCGACATAAGCAAGATGAATCAAAGACTTTAACCAAGACGCCAAAGAAATGGCAGAGGCCTTATAACTACAGATTTAAAAACCTTATTTAAACGTTTAGATTTAGTATCAAGAGGACCAGATTCCTCTATTTCTAATGCAATTAAGACTTCTTTAAGTAAAGAACGAATAAATTCCATTTTGAATAAATATGAAGATTTATCAGCATCAACCTCTGAAACAGAATCCTCTGAACCAGAGGAATCAATATCAGAATCAGAATGATGATGTTCATTTAAAAATTCATCTGAAAAATGAGAAGTTTTAAAAGACCTTTTACGTTTACTAGAAGGAGGAATAACAGACATAGCCTTCTTAATGGATTTAGAAACAAAATCTCTTATGTTAACAGGAACACTCTGAGCATTAGATGTTGATGGAACAGCAACAGGTAATGTAACTTTACTAAAGGAAATATTATCTGCATTAACAAGTTTGTCATGACATTCATTACAAACAACAGCCGGAGGAACAGATACCACAAGTTTACAGCAAATACACTTAACTTTGGTAGATCCAGCATCAGGCAGCGATTTTCCAGAAGTATCTTCTGATTCAGTGTCAATCTGGGACATCTTGCAATATGTAATAGAAAAAACAACATATAAAGCAAAATTGATCAAATTCCTTAAATGACAGTTTCAGGAATGGGAAAAAATGCCAGTGAACAAGCTTCTAGCAACCAGAAGCAAATAAACAATGAGACTTAAATAATGTGGAGACAATAATGACGCCCATATTTTTTAGCGCCAAAAAAGACGCCCACATTATTTGGCGCCTAAATGCTTTTAGCGCCAAAAATGACGCCACATCCGGTAACGCCGACACTTTTGGCGCAAAAACGTCAAAAATAACGCAACTTCCGGTGGAAAGTATGACGCCGGAAATAACAAAGAAAATTTTTTGCGCCAAAAAAGTCCGCGCCAAGAATGACGCAATAAAATGAAGCATTTTCAGCCCCCGCGAGCCTAACAGCCCACAGGGAAAAAAGTCAAATTTTAAGGTAAAATAATAATGAAACTGACTGTCTGAAATAAGGAACGTAGAACATCCTGAATCAAGGCAAATAAATGTTTAAACACAAATATTTAGAACTTTATATAAAAGTGCCCAACCATAGCTTAGAGTGTCACAGAAAATAAGACTTACTTACCCCAGGACACTCATCTACATGTAGTAGAAAGCCAAACCAGTACTGAAACGAGAATCAGTAGAGGTAATGGTATATAAGAGTATATCGTCAATCTGAAAAGGGAGGTAAGAGATGAATCTCTACGACCGATAACAGAGAACCTATGAAATAGACCCCGTAGAAGGAGATCATTGAATTCAAATAGGCAATACTCTCTTCACATCCCTCTGACATTCACTGCACGCTGAGAGGAAAACCGGGCTCCAACCTGCTGCGGAGCGCATATCAACGTAGAATCTAGCACAAACTTACTTCACCACCTCCATAGGAGGCAAAGTTTGTAAAACTGATTTGTGGGTGTGGTGAGGGGTGTATTTATAGGCATTTTGAGGTTTGGGAAACTTTGCCTCTCCTGGTAGGAATGTATATCCCATATGTCACTAGCTCATGGACTCTTGCTAATTACATGAAAGAAATCCAGATTTGAAAAGGATTATTAACATACAGCCAGATTACGAGTTTTAAGCGCTATAGGGAAAACAGAATTTATGTTTACCTGATAAATTACTTTCTCCAACGGTGTGTCCGGTCCACGGCGTCATCCTTACTTGTGGGATATTCTCTTCCCCAACAGGAAATGGCAAAGAGCCCAGCAAAGCTGGTCACATGATCCCTCCTAGGCTCCGCCTACCCCAGTCATTCGACCGACGTTAAGGAGGAATATTTGCATAGGAGAAACCATATGATACCGTGGTGACTGTAGTTAAAGAAAATAAATTATCAGACCTGATTAAAAAACCAGGGCGGGCCGTGGACCGGACACACCGTTGGAGAAAGTAATTTATCAGGTAAACATAAATTCTGTTTTCTCCAACATAGGTGTGTCCGGTCCACGGCGTCATCCTTACTTGTGGGAACCAATACCAAAGCTTTAGGACACGGATGAAGGGAGGGAGCAAATCAGGTCACCTAAATGGAAGGCACCACGGCTTGCAAAACCTTTCTCCCAAAAATAGCCTCAGAAGAAGCAAAAGTATCAAACTTGTAAAATTTGGTAAAAGTGTGCAGTGAAGACCAAGTCGCTGCCCTACATATCTGATCAACAGAAGCCTCGTTCTTGAAGGCCCATGTGGAAGCCACAGCCCTAGTGGAATGAGCTGTGATTCTTTCAGGAGGCTGCCGTCCGGCAGTCTCGTAAGCCAATCTGATGATGCTTTTAATCCAAAAAGAGAGAGAGGTAGAAGTTGCTTTTTGACCTCTCCTTTTACCAGAATAAACAACAAACAAGGAAGATGTTTGTCTAAAATCCTTTGTAGCATCTAAATAGAATTTTAGAGCGCGAACAACATCCAAATTGTGCAACAAACGTTCCTTCTTCGAAACTGGTTTCGGACACAAAGAAGGCACGACTATCTCCTGGTTAATGTTTTTGTTAGAAACAACTTTTGGAAGAAAACCAGGTTTAGTACGTAAAACCACCTTATCTGCATGGAACACCAGATAAGGAGGAGAACACTGCAGAGCAGATAATTCTGAAACTCTTCTAGCAGAAGAAATTGCAACCAAAAACAAAACTTTCCAAGATAATAACTTAATATCAACGGAATGTAAGGGTTCAAACGGGACCCCCTGAAGAACTGAAAGAACTAAGTTGAGACTCCAAGGAGGAGTCAAAGGTTTGTAAACAGGCTTGATTCTAACCAGAGCCTGAACAAAGGCTTGAACATCTGGCACAGCTGCCAGTTTTTTGTGAAGTAACACAGACAAGGCAGAAATCTGTCCCTTCAAGGAACTTGCAGATAATCCTTTCTCCAATCCTTCTTGAAGAAAGGATAGAATCTTAGGAATCTTTACCTTGTCCCAAGGGAATCCTTTAGATTCACACCAACAGATATATTTTTTCCATATTTTGTGGTAAATTTTTTTAGTTACAGGCTTTCTGGCCTGAACAAGAGTATCAATAATAGAATCTGAGAACCCTCGTTTTGATAAGATCAAGCGTTCAATCTCCAAGCAGTCAGCTGGAGTGAGACCAGATTCGGATGTTCGAACGGACCTTGAACAAGAAGGTCTCGTCTCAAAGGTAGCTTCCATGGTGGAGCCGATGACATATTCACCAGATCTGCATACCAAGTCCTGCGTGGCCACGCAGGAGCTATCAAGATCACCGACGCCCTCTCCTGATTGATCCTGGCTACCAGCCTGGGGATGAGAGGAAACGGCGGGAATACATAAGCTAGTTTGAAGGTCCAAGGTGCTACTAGTGCATCTACTAGAGTCGCCTTGGGATCCCTGGATCTGGACCCGTAGCAAGGAACCTTGAAGTTCTGCCGAGAGGCCATCAGATCCATGTCTGGAATGCCCCACAGTTGAGTAATTTGGGCAAAGATTTCCGGATGGAGTTCCCACTCCCCCGGATGTAATGTCTGACGACTCAGAAAATCCGCTTCCCAATTTTCCACTCCTGGGATGTGGAATGCAGACAGGTGGCAGGAGTGAGTCTCCGCCCATTGAATGATTTTGGTCACTTCTTCCATCGCCAGGGAACACCTTGTTCCCCCCTGATGGTTGATGTACGCAACAGTCGTCATGTTGTCTGATTGAAACCGTATGAACTTGGCCTTTGCTTTGGTTTCATCTGACCATATGACATTCTCTCAATCCGCTTCTGGATCATCCAAATGCTCTCTAGCATATTTCAGACGGGCCCGGACATGTACTGGCTTAAGCAGGGGGACACGTCTGGCACTGCAGGATCTGAGTCCCTGGCGGCGTAGTGTGTTACTGATGGTAGCTTTTGTTACGTTGGTCCCAGCTCTCTGCAGGTCATTCACTAGGTCCCCCGTGTGGTTCTGGGATGTTTGCTCACCGTTCTTGTGATCATTTTGACCCCACGGGGTGAGATCTTGCGTGGAGCCCCAGATCGAGGGAGATTATCAGTGGTCTTGTATGTCTTCCATTTTCTAATTATTGCTCCCACAGTTGATTTCTTCACACCAAGCTGCTTGCCTATTGCAGATTCAGTCTTCCCAGCCTGGTGCAGGTCTACAATTTTGTTTCTGGTGTCCTTCGACAGCTCTTTGGTCTTCACGAAGGAGTGGCTTCGTAAGAAGCATTTCAAGGTCCTGGAGTGGCCTAGCCAGTCTCCAGATCTCAACCCCATAGAAAACCTTTGGAGGGAGTTGAAAGTCTGTGTTGCCCAGCGACAGCCCCAAAACATCACTGCTCTACAGGAGATCTGCATGCAGGAATGGGCCAACATACCAGCAACAGTGTGTGACAACCTTGTGAAGACTTACAGAAAACGTTTGACCTCTGTCATTGCCAACAAAGGATATATAACAAAGTATTGAGATGAACTTTTGATATTGACCAAATACTTATTTTCCACCATAATTTTCAAATAAATTCTTTCCAAATCAGACAATGTGATTGTCTGGATTTTTTTCCACATTTTGTCTCTCATAGTTGAGGTATACCTATGATGAAAATTACAGGCCTCTTTCATCTACTTAAGTGGGAGAACTTGCACAATTGGTGGCTGACTAAATACATTTTCCCCCCACTGTAAATATATTAACCCCTAAACCCAACCATAACCCTAAGTCTAACCCTAACCCTTACACCCCCTAACTTATATATAATTAAAATAAATCTAAATAAAACTTACAATTATTACCTAAATAATTCCTATTTAAAACTAAATAAATACTTACCTATAAAATAAAAAATAAGCTAGCTACAAAATAACTAATAGTTATATTGTAGCTATCTTAGGTTTTATTTTTATTTAACATGTAAGTTTGTATTTATTTTAACTAAGTAGAATAGTTAGTAAATAGTTATTAACTATTTACTAGCTACCTAGTTAAAATAAATACAAAGTTACCTGTAAATTAAAACCTAACATGCCTTACACTAAAACCTAACATTACAATCAAATAAAATAAATTAAATTAATAAAATACAATTATCTAAATTACATAAAAAATAAACACTAAATTACACAAAATAAAAAAACGAAATTATCAAAAATAAAAACAAATTACTCCTAATCTAATAGCCCTATCAAAATAAAAAAGCCCCCCCCCAGCCTACACTAAACTGCCAATAGCCCTTAAAAGGTCCTTTTGCAGGGCAGTGCCCCAAAGATAACAGCTCTTTTACCTGTAAAAAAAATGCAAACACCCCTCAACAGAAAAACCCACCACCCACACAACCAAACCCCCCCAAATAAAATCTAAATAAACCTAAGCTCCCCATTGCCCTGAAAAGGGCATTTGGATGGGCATTGCCCTTAAAATGGCATTTAGCTCTTTTACGGTGCCCAAACCCTAAGCTTAAAATATAACCCACGCAATAAACCCTTAAAAAAAAAACTAACACTAACCCCCGACGATCCACTTACAGTTTTTGAAGACCTGACATCCATCCTCATCCAGGTCGGCTGAAGTTTTTATCCAAGCGGGCAGAAGTCCTCATCGAAGCTGGCAGAAGTCTTCATCCAGACGGCATCTTCTATCTTCATCCATCCGGAGCAGATCGGGTCCATCTTCAAGACATCCGTCACGGAGCATCCTCTTCTTACGGTCGTCACTGGAAAATGAAGGTTCCCTTTAAGTGACGTCATCCAAGAAGGCGTCCCTTACATTCCGATTGGCTGACAGGATTCTATCAGCCAATAGGAATTAAAGGGGAAAAAATCTCAATAGGATTGAGCTCGCATTCTATTAGCTATTCCAATCAGCCAATAGAATGAGAGCTCAATCCTATTAGCTGATTGCAACAGCCAATAGGATTTTTTCCCCTTTAATTCCTATTGGCTGAATTCTATCAGCCAATCGGAATGTAAGGGACGCCATCTGGAGATGCCGTCTGGATGAAGACTTCTGCAGGCTTCTATGAGGACTTCTGCCCGCTTGGATGAAGACTTCTGCCGCCTGAATGAGGATGGATGTCTGGTCTTCGAAAACTGTAAGTGGATCGTCGGGGGTTAGTGTTAGATTTTTTTTAAGGGTTTATTAGGTGGGTTTTATTTTTAGCTTAGGGTTTGGGCACCGTAAAAGAGCTAAATGCCCTTTTAAGGGCAATGCTCACCCAAATGCCCTTTTCAGGGCAATGGTTAGCTTAGGTTTATTTAGACAGAATTTTATTTGGGGGTTTGGTTGTGTGGGTGGTGGGTTTTACTGTTGGGGGGTGTTTGCATTTTTTTTTTTTTACAGTTAAAGAGCTGTTATCTTTGGGGCAATGCCCCACAAAAGGCCCTTTTAATGGCTATTGGCAGTTTAGTGTAGGCTAGGTTTTTTTTATTTTGGGGGGCTTTTGTATTTTGATAGGGCTATTAGATTAAGAGTAATTCATTTTTATTTTTGATAATTTCATTTTTTTATTTTGTGTAATTTAGTGTTTATTTTTTTTGTAATTTAGATTGTAATTTAGATTGTATTTTATACTATTACTATACTATATTATACTATATACTATTAGTTATTTTGTAGCTAGCTTAGGTTTTTTTTTACAGCTAAGTTTGTATTTAGTTTAAATAGGAACTATTTAGGTAATAATTGTAAGGTTTATTTATATTTATTTTAATTATATTTAAGTTAGGGGGTGTTAGGCTTACGTTAGGATTAGATTTAGGGTTAGGGTTACAATAGGATTAGGTTTAGTGGTTAATATATTTATGTAGTGATGTGGGAGGCTAGAGGTTTAGGGGTTAATAGTTTAATTTAGTATATTTTGTTGTGGGGGGCTTGCGGTTTAGTGGTTAATAGGTTTATTAAAGCGGCGGTGTGGGCGGACGGCAGATTAGGGGTTAATAATATTTAAATAGTGTTTGCGATGCGGGAGGGCGGCGGTTTAGGGGTTAATAGGTTTATTATAGTGGCGACGATGTCGGGGAGCGGCGGAATAGGGGTTAATACATTTATTATAGTGTTTGCGATGTGGGAGGGCCTTGGTTTAGGGGTTAATAGGTAGTTTATGGGTGTTAGTGTACTTTGTAACACTTTAGTTATGAGTTTTATGCTACAGCTTTGTAACGTAAAACTCATAACTACTGATGGCGGTACAGATCTTGTCATTTTAGGCTGTACCGCTCACTTTTTGGCCACCCAGGCAAACTCGTAATACCGGTGCTATGGAAGTCCCATTGAATAAAGAACTTTTTTTAAAATGCAGTACTGACGTTGCGTGACGGCCAAAAAGGTGTGCGGTACAGCTATTCTGACAAGACTTGTAATAGCGGCGTTAGGGAAAAAGCAGCGTTATGGCCCGTAACAATGCTATTTGAGTCATAACGCAAAACTTGCAATCTAGCTGATAGTTAATAGGAGGACTAGACTCCTAAAAGCTATAAACAAAAAAAATTTCCTTAACAAAGAACAAAAAATGTTCAAATGAAAAATAAGGAGAATTTTCAACAAACTGTCTGATACAGGATCCTTTAAACCAAAGAAACTTTCATCAGTAGAATAAACTTAAGTTTGCTGTCAGTCAGAACAAAATTAATTAGAATTTAATAATTTTTAGAAGACCTGGTAAGTTTACTTAAAGGCATAATAGCAGTCATAACCTTTATGATATAAGCAACAACATGTGATGTTTGCAGATGAAATCAAGTACATGAACTGAATATGTAAAAAACAGTAAATGTCATTGTACATGTAGAAACATCATTAGCATAAAACATGATCAATAAATGCCACATAATTGAGCTGAAGAAATAACAACAGTTAAATAATAAAAAGAACACACTTAGCTTTGTAGAATTGTGTTCCAGGGCATTATAGTTTCTACAGTAACATCAGAGTCAGGATCAGAATGAGACATCTCGCAAAATGTAACAGAAAAAGAAAAATAACATTAAGCAAAACATTCAATTTCCACAATGTTACCATTTCAGTAGAGAAAAACAAAAGCAGGCATAATAGCTTTCAAAGTTCATGAAAACAGCGAGCAACAGAGGGAGAGGGATAAAATGACTAACATTTGGCGCCAAGAATGACGCATTATGCAAAAATAAATTCAAATTTTTTAGCACAAAACCAACACAGGGAAATGACACAACTCGCGTCATAACAAACGCGATTTTGCGCCAAAATAATTAGCATCAACAAAGACACAGGAAATTATGAAATTTGCCCCATCTAAGGTGCAACTTTGCGCCAAAAAAATTTGCGCCAAGAATGACGCAATAAAAAACAGTATTTTGCGCCCTCGCGAGCCTAGATTTGCCCGTGAAAAAATTAAAGTCAAATTACAAAAAGACTGAACCCCAGGTAATTAAAAAAGTTTAAATAAACTTCCCAAACATGATTCCTATACTGAAACTGTTTAGACTGCAAAAGGGAAATACACATAGACCTGACTCATGGCAAATAAGTAAAATACATATATTTAAAACTTTATATTAATACAAAAAGTGCCAAATCATAGCTGAGAGTGTCTTAAATAAAGATACATACTTACCGAAAGACACCCATCCACATATAGCAGATAGCCAAACCAGTACTGAAACTATCAGCAGAGGTAATGATATATAAGAGTATATTGTCAATCTTAAAGAGGAGGTAGGAGATGAATCTCTACGACCGATAACAGAACCCTTGAAAAGATTTCCCGCAAGAGAAACCATGAAATCAATAGGCAATACTCTCTTCACATCACTCTGACAAACACTGTAATCTGAGAGGAATTGGGCTTCAGAATGCTTAGAAGCGCTTATCATAGAAGAAAAACCAAGCACAAACTTACTTCACTACCTCTATAGGAGGCAAAGTTTGTAAACTGAATTGTGAGTATGGTGGGAGGTGTATTTATAGCCATTTAAGGTTTGGGAAACTTTGCCCCCTCCTGGTAGGAATGTATATCCCATACGTCACTAGCTCATGGACTCTTGCCAATGACATGAAATAAAGTAAGGTTCATAACGACCTATAATGAAAAACACAAAAGATATCACAAAAATTCTAAATAAACACTATGATATCCTCAGAACTAATGAGGACCTGAGAGATGTGATTGGGGAACGTGGCAGTTAGTTGGAAAAGGGCTCCTACCATAAGTAACAAACTGGTGAGAAGTCCCTTTACACGAACAAATCAAAAGAAAGTATTCTCAGGAACCCACGGCTGTGGGTCCTGTTAATTTTCAAATATACAGGTATGTGCAACTGTAAAGAAATATAGACCTTTCCAAAAGGTACTAAAAAGCTGACTGACTTTGCTAATTGCAGAACCAAGAATGTGATATTGTCTATAATGTAACTGCCACAAATATTATGTGGAGATCACAACAAGAGAAGTACGCACATCAATAAAATAAAAAACAGCACTGAGGACAGCAACAAAGGAAAACTTTAACATCAGTAGCCAGACATTTTCTTAAGCACCATAATGCCAAACCTTCAATCAAACTGACTATCCTACAAGTGTTGCAATATTGAGCAAATATTATTACAGTCTGAAAGCCGATGGATATTTTGGCTCAACTCTATGACACCTAATGGCATGAATTAAAATAATGGTTTTGATGCTTTCTTATAAAAGCTACCTAAGTTATAACATATTGCTTTTTATGTATATAATTTGTTAATATCACCAACATCATATACCCTATATAATATTTGGTATCCCCACTATCTTGGGCAACATCTATATATGTCCTGTTAAAAATATACACGCTTGTCCGGTGGGCGGGCATAGTGAGTGGTCGCAGAGAAAGGGAGCTCCGTCCTTGTAGTTCCAAACACCTAAAACTTCTCCTAATTTTGCCTAAAAAGCTACAATTCTTTGACAGGAGAAGTCACTATCCTGTCCGCACATCTGCAAACAAGGAGCCAGAGACATTAGCTCCCCCACCGATAAGCATCAGTTTTGGAAGTATCCAAAGAGAGTCGCGGTTGTGACAGGGACAGGAGTTACCGGTCACTCACCACAGTGCTAAGGTACCGCACACTCACCATCTACAATCTGGTCAGAGTCCAAGGAGGAAGACTGGGGACAGAGTTGGTGCGAGACTTTAATACCCCCCAGGCTACGCAGAGGGAAGCCGCCATATTACCGCTATCGAGCGCACAGATAAAGTAAGTGTTCACACTCACAGGGGACAGGAACAAAGTTGGGCTGAGCAAACATATATCCCGGCCACAGCGCAACGGCACAGATGGGAAACACTTTATAAGAGACTATATAGGGCTATAATTCCACCGGAGCGGCCTGTGAATCAACCACGTGGTGTGCACTGGCCAAGTTAACACATTACCAACTTGTGCCGTAGCGTTTTTCTAGAGCCGCATCATATACACAACATAATCTCTAAACTCTCCCAGATAGCACAGTGCTGGGACACATTTGCTTACAAAAAGTATTGATTTAGGCACAAAATACTAGGCCCCATTTGTCACGCAGGGTTTTCCCACCCCAAATCATACAACGCTAGCGGAACACTTTAAGGGCCAGTACAGACGTTAATCTACTGAAGGCCACGCAGACAAACACAGGCAAAATTACTTAATACTCGTTAGTCTGGAGAGGATCATCTAATCATTTGGACTTTCTCACTTAGCTCTAACCACTGTATACTGCAGTGGAGGAGAACTAAAAAGCTCCTAATACTACAACTATCACCTACAGATCTCTTCAGAGAGCTCTACAACGCTCAGAAAACTTTTACAAGATGCAGCTACTTTCTTACGGCATCAATAAAACATCTTCTAGGTCACCATAGGCTGGGGTTGCAGGTGTAGCCTCTATATCTGTACTTCTTGACAAAAACACTTGATCTAAAAATACCTGGCTATAGCCTCCACTTTGATAGTCATTGGATAGAGTTACTGTAGATAGACAGTGTTTCATACGATAGAAGGGCTGCTTGAGGATATCTCAGATTATTTCAGGACGGTCCCTAGAAGCCACGCACTCTACAAGCTGCTTTAAGTTCCTGACTAGACAATACTACTAGCTTCCGCCGGCGCTGTGCATAGATTGTATGGACAAATACTTAACTACTTCAAAGATGTCCAATAGAAGTACAGCCCAACAGGACAAAAAGGCAAAACTACCTCCTGATCCTATACCAGCGGCCTCACCCACAAACTCGACACCCCCTCATACAGGCGGGGGGCCTCCGGCTGGACAGCAACAGCTTAGTTCCCTGCTATTATCTAAGCTTGATAACTTACAGAAAGGCATGGATACCTTGACAACTGAGGTGAAACAGTTTAACTCTAGGCTGACTGGTGCGGAACAGCGAATTTCTGACCTGGAGGACAGCCACAACTTTTCAGCAACTCAGATTAAAAATTTGGTACAACAGAATCTATATCTCAACTAAAAGGTTGATGACCTGGAAAACCGTTCCCGCAGGAATAATGTCAGATTGGTGGGACTATCAGAAACGATTCGTCCCTCAGAGTTGCTTTACTTTGCTGAACACTCACTCCCCAGCTTGTTACATGTATCGGCTGAGTATGGAGAGAGCACACCGGATTGGGGCTGACAGGTCGGTAGCGGCGGGAAAAGGCACTCCTTCTTGGGGAGTGATGATAAAATATTTAAATTTTCAGTCAAAAATTCAACTTCTCAGAACATACAGGAAAACTCAGATGTTGCTCTATGAGGATAAAAGGCTCTACCTCTTTCAAGATTACTCCTCCGAAGTTGCAAAGAAGCAAAAGGACTTTGCCCCTCTATGCAGCTTGCTGCACAAAGAAAAACCCCAAGCTATCTTGTTGTTTCCAGCTCGCCTGAAACTCAGCACCTCACAGGGATTTAAGTTCTTTGATTAACCCAAAGACGCTCAAGATTTTCTGGATCAGGAAACTGATCCAACCGCTCCTTCTTCTCCACCCGAAGGGACTCCCCTGGCTGAACTCGCCAGATGACTGACCTTTTCTGATAATTGGCCAGGACATAAATCCTCAAACAAAGAACTTTAGATGTGGATACAAGAATATTGCAATATGGCCTGATATTGTATAACATTGTGTTGTGATGATTATGCACTGTTTACTGTTCTTGTTTTTTGTTGTTCTGGTTATTGTATTTAATGCTGCATTTAATTTTAGGCTACAATTTCAACATTCGTGAAAGGCATCAAGGCAGATGTCTCTCTGCACCTTCTTCTGTGATGGCACATAAATGCTATTCATCTTTTTATCCGAATCCACTCCCACAGGACCTTAGATGGTAGTAAAGATTTTATACTGGAATGTTGGGGGGATTAATTCTCCCATTAAAAAGGAAAACCATTCTGACTCACCTGAGGAAGTCCCAAGCCCATATCATGCTCCTACAGGAGACTCATCTTAACACATGATAAGCTAAAAGTTAGATGGATCTCAGAGGTCCTTAGTGGTCCCTATAACAACTCCAGTAGAGGGGTGGCTATCCTTATCCGTAAAGATCTAAAATACCAAATAGGTGAACAAATAGTTGATCCCGAAGGGAGATTTATTATTGTTAAGCTAAAATGGCAGGGTGACTGGTACACTTTGTGTAATATCTATGGCCCTAATCAAAGAGCGCCCACATTTTGGTGCACACTTACTGCCTCCCTGGCTAAATTTCTAGACACCAAACTTATTATTGCTGGGGACTTCAATTTAACACCTAATCCAGCTTTAGATAGATTCCAAGATCAGACCAGTTCTGCCCCTGTCAAATCTAAGAGAGATATGATGGTATTCTCCCTTAAAGTGTTTGGCACCCTTTACAACTCACTAGGAGTGCAAGACATATGGCGGAGACGTAACCCCACAAGCAGGGACTATACTTGTGCTTCTCGGGCACACAACACGCTATCCCGAATTGACCTTTTCCTTACTTCTAGCTCCTTGGAGCTACTGATTATAGACGCTAAGATTACTAACATCACCATCTCAGATCATGCCCCTATCTCTCTGACACTTTTACAATCTCCTCAACCAACTAACAAACGAGTATTTCGCTTCCCAACTCATTTCATAAAATCCCCGGACTTTAATGTGTATCTAACGAAACAGTGGGATGACTTTGTGGCTAATAACAGATCACACATCAATACTCCAACAGTTTTTTGGGAAACAGCCAAAGTGGTCTTTAGAGGTGATATAATTGCATACCTCTCTAAACAGAAGCGCCTTCATAATAGTAGTGAGGAACACTACAACACACAACTGATGACGACCTATACCCGATACTGCCAATATCCTACCCCAGGTAATAGGTGCTCTTATTTTGCGGCAAGGAGGGAGAGAGACACATTTTTGCTACAAAACACAATACGCCAGGAAAATAGAAGACAGGGGTACTTTCTGAGACATGGTAACAGATCAGGGAGGTTTTTGGCTTCTTTGGTTAAAATCAAACAAGCAAATAGAGGGGTCCCAGCTATCAAGAGTCAAAGCCACTTAACAAATAATCCATCTGACATAGTGTCAGAGTTTGAAAATTACTATGCTAAGCTATATCAATTGCAGCCGGCCCAAGATAATGCGCAGAGAAAGTTCTGGGATAATATTACTCTTCCCAAGTTAACAGCCGACCAAACTGACAACTTAAACATCCCAATTTCTCAAGAGGAGGTGCTCCAAACAATTAAATCACTTCCTCTCGGGAAAACCCCTGGCCCGGATGGGCTCCCGACCGAATTTTATAGACTGTTATCTGATCAAATCTCCCCAACACTAACCACACTTTTCGACCACTACTTCACAGAACAATGCGCTCCTTCCGTTAATTTTTCTGCCGCAAACATTATGGTTATACATAAACCAGGGAGAGACCCCACCATTCCTGACTCGTACAGACCCATATCACTTCTAAACCTCGATTACAAATTACTAACTAAATCGACTGAAGCACATACTCCCCCATGTTTTGCATCCGGATCAAACGGGTTTCACCGCCAACCGGTCTTCGGTGGCCAACATTCAAAGAGTCCTCCATGCAGTAACCCACTACTGGCTTGCAATACAGGATAGAACGATTTGTGCTTTCCCGGAGGCCTTCCTGTTGTCCCTAGACGCAGAGAAGGCCTTAAATAGGGTGGAGTGGGCCCACCTTTTTCTCTCCATGGAAGGCTTCGGGATATCGGGCCATTTCATTTCTTTTTTTAGAGGTGTCTATTCCAATCCCATGGCCTATCTGATAATTAATAACCTCTACTCCCCCCGCCAGTCTACCTCCAGAGAGGAACCTTTTAGGGTTGCCCGCTCTCCCTACTTCTATTTAATCTGGCACTGGAGCCGTTAGTGATCTATTTACGAACGGTCTTCCCTGGCATTAACCTGAATTCCCATAGACTCCAAATTGCCCTTTACGCGGATGACATGCTACTTTTTATATCAGATCCACTGACCTATGTCCCATTAATCCTAGACTCGATTCAGCTATTTGGAGAATTCTCGGGCTATAAGATAAATGTCTCAAAGTCAGAGATTTTATGGTTGAATCTTAAAACAAAGGATGCTGCACTCTCGTACCCTTTTCGCACGGTTGACACCCACCTTACCTACCTAGGCATTCACATTTCTGCTAATCCGCAGCAATGGTATAGACAAAACAAGCCCCTATTATTCAGCAAGTTAAAACTGACCTGACGGCCTGGCAGAATCTACCGCTCTCTTTAATGGGTAGAGTACATATTGTTAAAATGATGGTTTTGCCTAGGCTCCTATACCCGATGCAAATGCTGCCCCTCCTGTTATGACGGAAAGATATCACTTCTCAACAGCATGTTTCGGAACTTTCTATGGAAAGGGGGTAAACCGAGGATAGGCACACATAAATTATATCTCCCATACTTGCAGGGAAGATTGGGCCTACCAAACCACCTTTATTATAACTGGGCTTCCCTGGCAAGGTTTGCGTTAGATTGGAAACTGAATACTCAACATTTTTCCAGTGCTCACTTGGAGGAGGCCTCGCTGACCCAGGTGTCCCCTTCCTTTCTACCGTACGCCACCTTATCAACCACTATCTAATATCACCCTATGTTTCGAGACATACTTTTGGGTTGGAGAGCAATGACTAAAACCCTGGCTTGGGACCCTAGCCACACCAAAGACCTGCCCATTGTGGGAAACCCTAGATTCCTACCTGGCTCAATGTACCCTGTCTTTAATACCTGGACGTTTTTGGGCGTAGATAACATAGGCAGGTTGTTAGACCCTGCCACTAAGTCAGTTCTACCCTTTGATACTATGTGCAGAAACTACTTAATCCCATACACTAGCAGATTTGCCTAATTTCAAATCCAGCATTACATCAATCACATCTTGCAGAGCTGTGCGACGTTCTGGGACAGGTCTCCTTTGGCTAGGACTGTCGCACAGTTTCAGATACACAACTTTGCCATATCCCCCATCTACAGTACATTGATACAGACCAAAATCCCTGCAACACAGTCAAACCTTTTAGCTGTATGGAGTAGGAAGTTACCCAGCGTGTCTTCCACCAAACTCATTTATGATAGTTTAAACCTCACATGGGCCGCAACTCTTGCAGCTGACCTTAGGGAATCTCAAATACGCGTTTTGTACCAAGACTACCTCACCCCAAGTAGATTAAGTAAATGGAGGAAGGACTTTTCTAATGTTTGAGGCAAATGTTCTTACCCAGACACAAATTTTCTACACTACACTTGGTATTGCTATAAAATTCGCAGATACTGGAGCCAGGTATCTTTCTGGCTCTCCATAATAACATCTAGGTCTATCACCCTCAAACCCGTACAGATTCTGTTCTTAGACCAATTGACAGTTACACAACAGGATACGACGTTTTTTTACCAATTGTATACTTGTGGCCAGAAAATGTGCCTTCCACAAATGGCTTCATAGAGAAGCACCATCCATTAGGTTTTTTAAACAAATGATGTTGACAACCCTGTTACGTGAACAATGTGACACTTTGTTTGATGTCAATACACGAGTGGCACGCTTCATTGGTAAATGGAGACTATTTTTAAAGTTTTTAGATCGCCCAACTCAGAAACAAATCCTATATCCTTTTAAAAACACCATCTACATGATGGAAGCAAATCTTAAGGGTGAATGGAATATCTGGTCTGATGACCCAGGTATTCAAGCAATGGCAAAAGATATGTGAGACGGCCATCAGCAGTTTAACGATGCCTTGTAACCAACCCAGTGTATGTTTTAATGGTTTAGTTATAAATCGCAGCAATAGATAGATATGTATGTTAATGTGATTGATGTCTTTTCTATTTTTGTATCTTTCATCCCGAAGCTCACAGGTGGCTACGGGGTGCTTTAGTTTTCAAATGTTTGATAAAAAATTAAAAAGAAAAGTTTTTCAATAGGCAACATGGAGACAAATTGCCCTCACTAGGGGGTGAAGACTTATGGACTAATTACCAACTGAGGACTATGATTTACAATCTCTGCTCCTATACCTGTTAACTCTTCTGGACCTGTATTGGTTTCTTTATTTTACAATGTTTCATCAGGGAAAGTACCATTGTTCACACTGCTGTGCAGTGAATTGTTGTGATTATATATGTTTGTCATGATATTTGTTTGCTTGTTAAACACACTATATCATGTTTCTATTTGTAGTAAGATACTATTGTGCATATATTGTTTCATAATTACAGCTGTAATAAGTTTTTAACATATACAGAAACTTGCGCTGTATGATCTTGTATATACTATCACCTAGATTACGAGTTCTGAGTTAGCCTTAAAAAGCAGCGTTAAGGGGTCCTAACGCTGCTTTTTATCTAACGCTGGTATTACAAGTCAGACAGAAAAGGGTCTACCGCTCACTTTTCTTCTGCAACTTTTGGCTACCGCAAATCCCCTTACGTCAATTGCGTATCCTATCTTTTTAATGGGATTTGCCTAACGCCGGTATTACAAGTCTTGGAGAAAGTGAGCGGTAGTAGTTAAGAGTTTTATGGGCTAACGCCGGAACATAAATCTCTTAACTAAAGTGCTACAAGTACACTAACACCCATAAACTACCTATGAACCCCTAAACCGAGGCCCCCCCCACATCGCAAACACTATAATAAAATTTTTAACCCCTAATCTGCCGACCGGACATTGCCACCACCTACATTATCCCTATGAACCCCTAATCTGCTGTCCCTAACATTGCCGACACCTACATTATATTTATTAACTCCTAATCTGCCGCCCCCAACGTCGCTGCCACCTACCTACACTTATTAACCCCTAATCTCCCGACCGGACATCGCTGCCACTATAATAAATGTATTAACTCCTAAACCGCCGCAATCCCGCCTCGCAAACACTATAATAAATTGTATTAACCCCTAATCTGCCCCCCCAACGTCGCCGCAACCTACCAACAAATACTAGGTACAATAGATATTAAATAGTTAATAACTATTTAATAGCTACCTAGTTAAAATAATTACAAAATTAACCCCTAATCTGCCACCCCCAACGTCGCCGCTACTATAAAAGACCCGCAACCTACCAACAAATATTAACCCCTAATCTGCCGCCCCCAACGTCGCCGCTCCTATAATAAAGTTATTAACCCCTAAACCTAAATCTAACCCTAACACCTCCCTAAGTTAAATATAATTTAAATAAATCTAAATAAATTTACTATAATGAAATAAATTATTCCTATTTAAAACTAAATACTTACCTATGAAATAAACCCTAATATAGCTACAATATAACTAATAATTACATTGTAGCTATTTTAGGATTTATATTTATTTTACAGGCAACTTTGTATTTATTTTAACTAGGTACAATAGTTATTAAATAGTTAATAACTATTTAATAGCTACCTAGTTAAAATAATTACAAAATTACCTGTAAAATAAATCCTAACCTAAGTTACAAATACACCTAAAACTACACTATCATTACATTAATTAAATAAACTACACTTATCTAAACTAAAATACAATTAAATAAACTAAACTATAGTACAAACCCCCCCCCACTAAATTACAAAAAATAAAAAAATATTACAAAAATTTTAATCTAATTACACCTAATCTAAGCCCCCTAATAAAATAAAAAAGCCCCTCAAAATAATAAAATTCCCTACCCTATTCTAAATTACAAAAGTAATCAGCTCTATTACCAGCCCTTAAAATGACTTTTTGTGGGGCATTGCCCCAAAGTAATCCGCTCTTTTACCTGTAAAATAAAATACAAGACCCCCCCAACATTACAACCCACCACCCACACACCCCTACTCTAAAACCCACCCGATCCCCCCTAAAAAAAACCTAACACTACCCCATTGAAGATAACCCTACCTGGAGCCGTGTTCACCCAGCCGGGCACCGATGGGCCAGAAGTGGACATCCAGAGAGGGAGAAGTCTTCATCCGATCGGGGCAGAAGAGGTCCTCCAAGCGGCAGATGTCTTCATCCAAGCGGCATCTTCTATCTTCAATCAACCGGAGCGGAGCAGAGCCATCTTGAATCCAGCCGACGCGGAGCCATCCTCTTCTTCCGATGTCCTAACAGCGAATGAAGGTTCCTTTAAATGACGTCATCCAAGATGGCGTCCCTCGAATTCCGATTGGCTGATAGGATTCTATCAGCCAATCGGAATTAAGGTAGGAAAAATCCGATTGGCTGATGTAATCAGCCAATCGGATTGAAGTTCAATCCGATTGGCTGATTGGATCAGCCAATAGAATGCGAGGTACGCCATCTTGGATGACGTCATTTAAAGGAACCTTCATTCGCTGTTAGGACATCGGAAGAAGAGGATGGCCGCTTGGATGAAGACATCTGCCACTTGGAGGACCTTTTCTGCCCCGATCGGATGAAGACTTCTGCCACTCCGGATGTCCACTTCTGGCCCATCGGTGCCCGGCTGGGTGAACACGGCTCCAGATAGGGTGATCTTCAATGGGGTAGTGTTAGTTTTTTTTTAAGGGGGGATCGGGTGGGTTTTAGAGTAGGGGTGTGTGGGTTGTAATGTTGGGGGGGTATTGTATTTTATTTTACAGGTAAAAGAGCTGATTACTTTGGGGCAATGCCCCGCAAAAAGCCCTTTTAAGGGCTGGTAAAAGAGCTGATTACTTTTGTAATTTAGTATAGGGTAGGGAATTTTATTATTTTGGGGGGCTTTTTTATTTTATTAGGGGGCTTAGATTAGGTGTAATTAGATTAAAATTCTTGCAATATTTTTTTTATTTTTTATAATTTAGTGTTTGTTTTTATGTACTATAGTTTAGTTTATTTAATTGTATTTTAGTTTAGATAATTGTAGTTAATTTATTTAATTAATTTATTGATAGTGTAGTGTTAGGTGTAATTGTAACTTAGGTTAGGATTTATTTTACAGGTAATTTTGTAATTATTTTAACTAGGTAGCTATTAAATAGTTATTAACTATTTAATAACTATTGTACCTAGTTAAAATAAATACAAAGTTGCCTGTAAAATAAATATAAATCCTAAAATAGCTACAATGTAACTATTAGTTATATTGTAGCTATATTAGGGTTTATTTCATAGGTAAGTATTTAGTTTTAAATAGGAATAATTTATTTCATTATAGTAAATTTATTTAGATTTATTTAAATTATATTTAAGTTAGGGGGGTGTTAGGGTTAGACTTAGGTTTAGGGGTCTTTTATAGTAGCGGCGACGTTGGGGGTGGCAGGTTAGGGGTTAATAATTGTAGGTAGGTGGTGTCGATGTTAGGGAGGGCAGGTTAGGGGTTAATAAAATTTATTATAGTGTTTGCGAGGCTGGAGTGCGGCGGTTTAGGGGTTAATACATTTATTATAGTGGCGGCGATGTCCGGTCAGCAGATTAGGGGTTAATAAGCGTAGGTAGGTGGCGGCGACGTTGGGGGGGGACAGATTAGGGGTTAATAATTATAATATAGGTGTCGGCGATGTTAGGGACAGCAGATTAGGGGTTCATAGCTATAATGTAGGTGGCGGCGGTGTCCAGAGCGGCAGATTAGGGGTTAATAATAATATGCAGGGGTCAGCGATAGCGGGGGTGGCAGATTAGGGGTTAATAAGTGTAAGGTTAGGGGTGTTTAGACTTGGGGTTCATGTTAGGGTGTTAGGTGTAGACTTAGAAAGTGTTTCCCCATAGGAAACAATGGAGCTGCATTAGGAGCTGAATGCTGCTTTTTTGCAGGTGTTAGGTTTTTTTGCAGCCAGCTCAGCCCCAATTGTATCCTATGGGTAAATCGTGCACAAGCACGTTTTTCCAGCTTACCACTACCGTAAGCAACGCTGGTATTGTGGGTTGAAGGGGAGCTAAATTTGGCTCAACGCTCACTTTTCTGGGGCTAACGCAGCCATTCAGAAAACTCGTAATACCAGCGTTGGCTTAAGGGTGCGCTGGAAAAAAAAGGCTCGTTAGCACCGCAGGTCTTTACCGACAAAACTCGTAATCTAAGCGTATGTGTGTAACATCACACCAGTGACACTTTGTCCAGACATCTGCAAACTGTCCTGAGTAATTAGTTATTACTAGATGTATAGATGTGTGGCTGCTGTTTGGTTTTTAATATGTTGTTGATGTAAAGTGTTCTATTCTTTGACATAATATCCCTTGCGTAAAAATAGGATGAAGTAATCCTTAACATATTTTCCATGGTCTGATGGGGACTATCAATACCATTAATTGTGGTCACCATTTCAAAATACAATGGATCAATCAACACGACTGTGTTATTCTCATCATAGGTTCAACAAATGAGATATACAGGTCAGACACACCTCCCTGACTTAACCAATGGTAGCGGGATGGGCGTATACTTGTCGTGATCTCCCCTCCCTCGTGACGTCATTTTCTATGGTTTATACGTCACGATCGATGCCATCACCAAAGTGCTTGAACAAATACAGATATTTCACGGATCATGATGCTCTATATTATGGCATACACTGTATAAATCATACTTAGACAATATTGTATATAATAGATAAAATCATACGTAACACAGTTGTGCGCACCCTGCAGCCAGTTCCCAATGAATCAGTAGAGTGGGTAGTACTCACCAGCCTAGCACTGACAGCTGCCACACTCACGCCTCCTGCTGGCACTAGAGGATTATTATGAGCTGCTTCCCGAGCTTGCTGGGTCAGGGAGAATGAACGGGTCCTAATGATAGGAGCAGTTCTACCGCGTGGCTCAGTGCCTTTGCCAGTCTGCTGAAGAAAGTGAGTTGTAAGATAGCAAGTCATTGCTGCAATACCCCCAGGAGCATAAGTACCCACTGAGCCAATACAGCACGTGTGTACAAGCACCCAATATTATATTTGCCCTCCGCCCCCTGCAGATACCCATTAGTTATGTGTACGTTTGTGTATGCTGTGTGTTTGTGTGCAGTAGGCCCCTGGTGCTGTATACCTGCTGCTGCTACACGTATAGAAGCTGCCCTTTGGTATACCTGTTTCCAGTGTATGTATGTGTGTGCGTGCATGTGTATATGTGTGTGCGTGCATGTGTATATGTGTGTGCGTGCATGTGTATATGTGTGTGTGCGTGCATGTGTATATGTGTGTGTGCGTGCATGTGTATATGTGTGTGTGCGTGCATGTGTATATCTGTGTGTGCGTGCATGTGTATATCTGTGTGTGCGTGCATGTGTATATGTGTGTGCGTGCATGTGTATATGTGTGTGCATGCATGTGTATATGTGTGTGCATGCATGTGTATGTGCGCATGCATGTGTATGTGTGTGTGTGCATGCATGTGTATATGTGCGTGCATGTGTATATGTGTGTGCGTGCATGTGTATATGTGTGTGTGCGTGCATGTGTATATCTGTGTACGTGCATGTGTATATCTGTGTGTGCGTGCATGTGTATATCTGTGTGTGCGTGCATGTGTATATCTGTGTGTGCGTGCATGTGTATATCTGTGTGTGCGTGCATGTGTATATCTGTGTGTGCATGCATGTGTATATATGTATGTGTATATGTGTGTGTGCGTGCATGTGTATATGTGTGTGTACGTGCATGTGTATATCTGTGTGTGCGTGCATGTGTATATCTGTGTGTGCGTGCATGTGTATATGTGTGTGTGCATGCATGTGTATATGTGTGTGTGCATGCATGTGTATGTGCGCATGCATGTGTATGTGTGTGTGTGTGCATGCATGTGTATATGTGCGTGCATGTGTATATATGTATGTGTATATGTGTGTGTGCATGCATGTGTATGTGTGTGTGTGTGTGTGTGTGTGCATGCATGTGTATGTGTGTGTGCGCATGCATGTGTATGTGTGTGCATGCATGTGTATATGTGCGTGCATGTGTATATGTGTGTGCGTGCATGTGTATATCTGTGTGCGTGCATGTGTATATCTGTGTGTGCGTGCATGTGTATATGTGTGTGCGTGCATGTGTATATCTGTGTGTGCGTGCATGTGTATATCTGTGTGTGCGTGCATGTGTATATCTGTGTGTGCGTGCATGTGTATATCTGTGTGTGCGTGCATGTGTATATCTGTGTGTGCGTGCATGTGTATATGTGTGTGTGCGTGCATGTGTATATGTGTGTGTGCGTGCATGTGTATATGTGTGTGTGCGTGCATGTGTGTGTGCGTGCATGTGTATATGTGTGTGCGTGCATGTGTATATCTGTGTACGTGCATGTGTATATCTGTGTGTGCGTGCATGTGTATATGTGTGTGCGTGCATGTGTATATGTGTGTGCGTGCATGTGTATATGTGTATGCGTGCATGTGTATATCTGTGTACATGCATGTGTATATATGTGTGTGCGTGCATGTGTATATGTGTGTGCGTGCATGTGTATATGTGTGTGCGTGCATGTGTATATGTGTGTGCGTGCATGTGTATATCTGTGTACGTGCATGTGTATATCTGTGTGTGCGTGCATGTGTATATGTGTGTGCGTGCATGTGTATATGTGTGTGCGTGCATGTGTATATGTGTGTGCGTGCATGTGTATATCTGTGTGCGTGCATGTGTATATCTGTGTGTGCGTGCATGTGTATATCTGTGTGTGCGTGCATGTGTATATCTGTGTGTGCGTTCATGCGTATATGTGTGTGCGTGCATGTGTATATATGTATGTGTATATGTGTGTGTGCATGCATGTGTATGTGTGTGTGTGTGTGCATGCATGTGTATGTGTGTGTGCGCATGCATGTGTATGTGTGTGCATGCATGTGTATATGTGCGTGCATGTGTATATCTGTGTGTGCATGCATGTGTATATCTGTGTGTGCGTGCATGTGTATATCTGTGTGTGCATGCATGTGTATATCTCTGTGTGCGTGCATGTGTATATCTGTGTGTGTATGCATGTGTATATCTGTGTGTGCATGCATGTGTATATCTGTGTGTGCATGCATGTGTATATCTGTGTGTGTGCGTGCATGTGTATATCTGTGTGTGCATGCATGTGTATATCTGTGTGTGTGTGTATATATATGTGTGTGTGCGTGCATGTGTATATCTGTGTGTGCATGCATGTGTATATCTGTGTGTGCATGCATGTGTATATATGTGTGTGCGTGCATGTGTATATCTGTGTGTGCATGCATGTGTATATATGTGTGTGCGTGCATGTGTATATGTGTGTGCGTGCATGTGTATATCTGTGTGTATGCATGTGTATATCTGTGTGTGCATGCATGTGTATATCTGTGTGTGCGTGCATGTGTATATCTGTGTGTGCGTGCATGTGTATATCTGTGTGTATGCATGTGTATATCTGTGTGTGCATGCATGTGTATATATGTGTGTGCGTGCATGTGTATATCTGTGTGTGTATGCATGTGTATATCTGTGTGTGCATGCATGTGTATATCTGTGTGTGCATGCATGTGTATATCTGTGTGTGTGCGTGCATGTGTATATCTGTGTGTGCATGCATGTGTATATCTGTGTGTGTGTGTATATATATGTGTGTGTGCGTGCATGTGTATATCTGTGTGTGCATGCATGTGTATATCTGTGTGTGCATGCATGTGTATATATGTGTGTGCGTGCATGTGTATATCTGTGTGTGCGTGCATGTGTATATCTGTGTGTGTATGCATGTGTATATCTGTGTGTGTATGCATGTGTATATCTGTGTGTGTGCGTGCATGTGTATATCTGTGTGTGCATGCATGTGTATATCTGTGTGTGTGCGTGCATGTGTATATCTGTGTGTTCGTGCATGTGTATATCTGTGTGTGTGCGTGCATGTGTATATCTGTGTGTGCATGCATGTGTATATCTGTGTGTGCATGCATG